>NW_024877507.1:0-2730 GCF_018340385.1 Cyprinus carpio
ACGCGGTGTGTCACGTGACAAGCCTGACGCGTCGCCATGGAAACAGTAAGGGGAACGTTCTAAAATAACGGTCGTCTTAAAAACTCACTCTGGGGGGACCGCTGGAATATTTTAAACTCACCACTGAAAAGGTTAAAAAAGCAGAGAGAAACCCTGGAGCACACTGTGATTGATAACATTAGAGAATTCAATCCAAAATAGCTGTGTGTGAGGACAATCCCAAAAGATATGCATTTCAGTTTCATTAGGGTTCACCTCAAAAAGAACAGCTTGTATCTATGTCTGATTTAAATCTTTTCAAAAACACTTTAGCTGGGTAAAAATCTGTGTAACAATTTGAATGAGATTTCTCTAACCTTGTTATTATTATATATCTGGAAGACAGAGTCCATATACTTTTTCCAATCAATATGATCAAACACATTCCTCCAATAAGACACACCACAATAATGCAGTTGTTACAGCCTTTTGAAAAAAAGCCATCTAATCTTATAGTTACATGATGAAGGATGTGACAAAGCATAGTTTTCCTACTGATTTCAAATGAGACTGAGTTCACTGTTTTTCCCCAGAGTCACGCAGCATTATTTCCACAGATCGAAGTTGATGACTCTCAAACATACTGTTTTGAGATGCCCATTCCATCTATGAGCTGCCTCCCCATCAGAGTGCCACGAGAGCCCCTCCCCAGAACAGCATTGAAAATCCATGTTATGGTAAGTGTGCATGCAGTCTTTTGCACACACCTTCTGAAACCACATTGTGGTAAGTTCGCACGCTTGTACTGTGCGCTCTTTCTAAAATCCATATGGTGAGGGCTTCACGCCGTTGCTTCCATGCCCTTTCTTGAGTTGATAAAAAGCCCCGCTCTATCTTGGGCGCCTACACTCCAACTATGTATCCTCGGATACCTACCCAACAGGGTGTTGATACTCGAGATCTGTTGAGACAGCTCCTACAGCAAGCTATAAAGCAAGCAGTAGCCCCTGTGTGACAGGCAAGACTTAGTATAAAATGCCAGGTTCTTAGTCAGATCCCTTTAAAGGAATCGCTCTGATTCCAAGCTTCAGTTTCACCGGCCAAGGCCCCAACAATCAAGTTGGGTATGTAGCTTAGGGGTGTAAGGTAAACGCCCCAGGGGCAACTCCTGTCGGTAGAGTTGGTACTTAGTGTCACTATGACTTGGCCTGCACTTCCCCAGCATGGCAAGCAGGTACTGTTCCCCATAGTGACCCCTATAGAGGACGCAGTCTCAAGTTCCCTTGAAAGGTAACATCCCCTCAGGTTACGAATAACCATGGTCTCTGAGCAGGGGAACGACACCGCGCCCCTCTAGCTCCATAGCAGCTATCCATTCTCCTTTCATCTTGAGATGGGAAGTTCACCGCACGGATACTCTCATATATTTGTTTTAACTCTGCTTCACGCTTTTCTACAGTCACCATCATATCATCTAGCCTGCTTTAGAGCACTCTTCTTTCAGTTTAGATATATGATAAAGAAAAAATGTAATATTGTGATATACATACAATTTAAAAAATAATTATTGTTTTTTAAATTTATTATACTTTTTAAATTATCATTTATTTCTGTGATGCAAAGTTGAATTTTTAGGATCATTATCACATGATCCTTTAGAAATCATTCTAATATGATGATTCATTATCAAAGTTGGAAACAGTTCTGCTGCTTAATATTTTTCAGAACATGTGATACTTTTTTAGGATACTTTGATGAATAAAAAAGTAAAAAAAAAAAAGAAAAAAAAAAAGAAGCTATGCGTTTTTAAAATATAAATATTTTGTAATAACAATATACACTACTGGTCAGTAATTTGGGGTCAGTAATTTTTTTTTTTTTTTTTTTAATAAAATCAATACTTTTATTCAGCAAGGATGTGTTAAATTGATAAAAAGTGATAGTAAAGAAAAATATATTATTAGAATATATATTATTAGATTTTTTTTTTTTATTTTGAATAAATGCAGTTCTTTTTTAACCTTTATTCATCAATGTTGCATTCGTGCCGAAAATTGTCATATGGTTGCAACAAGTTATTCTCATATAAATGAAAATGACATATCTCTCTCCCAGTAACTACCGTCAACATAAATCTTAGCCTTACTATCTTAAGATTAAACATTCTTTTGTGGCAGAATTCATTAGCTTTTGTATTGTTTTTCTAATCCATCATGCAAATAAGGTCATCTCTTCTCACCTTTCCAGAAATTTGTAGATTAATTATTTAACCCGGTTATAAATCTATGAAAATGCTTTTGACTCTTGCGGATACTATTTCCTGTGTTTCCATTGACTTGTCTATGATTTAAATTAAGAAACGTATTTTTACTTTTGCACAATTCTGAATGTCACACCAAATTATATATGTCCGCTAATGTATGAACCTGCCCAGCGAGACTCCACAATTTGTCAGGGCACAAAACTGTATATTATTTGCATTCAAGCATTCATTAATTCATTACAGTTACCATTCTAAGACAAAAAAATAAAACATACTAACATTGAGTTAAAGACTTTTAAAATTATAAGAACTCAGAAATATGAGTAAATCAAACACCATCTCACTTCAAGAACATTCAACATGAACAATTTAAAATTAGGAGGAGAGTGTGTGTGGTTGTAACAACAATTCTAATTGTTAGACAGTAAAAACAAATCAATTTACAATTAGTTGAACGTTTTAGATTGAAAATTCATAGATATTAGTAA
>NW_024877508.1:0-1835 GCF_018340385.1 Cyprinus carpio
AATCTAAAAGTTAGTGTAACTTTCACTTTTTAAAAAGTGATGGATCTGATCACGTTTTAAGACTTTTCTAAATATGTAATGTTTTCAACCATTAATCTTTTGAAACATGTAAACCGCCAGGGTTAACATTAGAGTACTCAACAGCTAATGACTGTCAGACTTCTTTCAACATCCTTCATCACTTAAATTTAGGATTGTGATAATTTCATTTTAAAGCCCAACCACCACTAAATCAGATTTGCTTGGAGATTGTTCTGAGATTAAATACATATTTATAAACACAAACAAGACAGCTTAATAGCTATGCGATACTGTTTTGAAATCAAGTTTTTGCATACCTATATGAAGGGAAAAGCCCCGGCATCTAACCAATGGGCTGATAAAACAGTTCAACTTAACAAATAAATATACATCACCCAAATAGGAAATAAGCATGTGTCCTTAACTCCTGAAACATCTGTCTCATATTTTAGAGTAGTCAATGTAGTTTATGAAATAATATCATTTAACAGCTGTATACATGTGTGTGTGAAAAATATTCAGATGTAACCCCTCCGTAATCGTTAACCATTTTCATAATTAACTGCAATTTTACATTATTTTTCTCAGTAATCCTGAATGATTACCAATTACATTGATTTGGCAAACAAATTACATAATTTAGCTATATGTAAACTAGTTGCTCCCTTAACACTGTTTATGCCATTATAACAAGAAAGATTGTGAAAAGAGTTCATTAACCTCTTTAACGTGTAAAAATGCTTAACAATGTCACTTTAAACACAGTTGGAAAACAAGGGTTTGCCTATAAAACAACCTAGACTCCCCAACTTGAAAAGCACCGTAACAAGTAGCCCACAGCCCAGGCTTGTAGCCTATTATAGAGATGCAGTGAGATAAACTCTGATGCTGATTGACCGATTTATCACATGTTTAGACATATTATTACAATACCCTGCTTACCTAGTTACATGAATATAGGCGTGAGCTAACAGTCTGTAAAAATACCTGTCAAGCTCAACATGCAGAGAGAGAGAGAGAGAGAGAGAGAGAGAGAGAGAGAGAGAGAGAGAGAGAGAGAGCACTTCCAAGTCAGCCCAGCACATGCATATCGTGATATTCTTTGGGAAATATACCGCTTTAGTCTAAATATGTTTTAACAATTATTTTTTGTTTTTGTTTTTACAAAGGTTCAATTGAACACGCTTAACTAACACCTCATTCAAGCTTAAGTGTTGACTCAGGTCAGGGGAACTACAATACCCAGCATACACCTCAGGCTCAATGGCCGGCCATGGAAATAATACTCATACCGTACGGCATTTAAATCACTGGACATCTGATTAAACACATACGCAGATAACCTATATAAAAAGACGCACATTTCCACACTTTTTGTGAAGTATACGCTCCTTCCATATTGTGGATAAATATAAACGCTTTTTTGTGATCCGTTTAATGATGCAAAGTCCGATTCACACTTCTGCAAACGATCTCATTTGGACAGTTCGCTTCAATGAAACCGATCTATAGCTCCTGAGTCATCACGCAGTTATGTCAGTACACATTTTTTTCTTCCTAACAACTCAGTGTCCTTTATATCCATGAATCATTTAAATAAAGTTAACTGTGTGAACACATATTGAGTAGTTATTGTCTTTTGTTCATTTAAGTTGTTATTTGTGGTCGCAGTTTTATGCACCCGATCCTTTGTTGTTTGTTTAGCTTAAATATCAGTTTTTAGTCAGTTACAAAAGTGTCAGGCATTAAGTTTATTTGTATTTTTAACTATCCTAATTACGATAGTGTTACAGGTTTCGGGTATTTTTGGTGCT
>NW_024877509.1:0-2376 GCF_018340385.1 Cyprinus carpio
GGCCTCAGAGTGAGATCAGATGTCTGATAGTTTTTACTTTCTGTTATCCATACAGTGTTGCAAAGTCGTGAACTATGCATATTTCCTCAGAAATGACTTCTACTCTGTATGAAAATGGTTTTAATGTGTTTGTAAGCTGCAATTTTAAAAAATACAAGACAAGTAACGTTTCCCTTTTTACTGTTATTTCAAAAATCACCACGGCAAAACTGTCTCAAGCTATCCAAAATCCATTCGCAATTTAGGTTCCTCAATGTTTTGTCATCATGTAGACAAAGTTTTGGTGTGTATAGTGTAATTTTCCTCTGAGTAGTATGCATTAATTCACAGCAATATTTTTCCAAAATCCACATTTAAAACCAAAATAGCCGACTTCCTGTTAATCGCAGCTGATGACTGTAAATTAGAAAGTTGTCCGGCCTTGGATAAGAAGTCAATTTATGTACCGAAGTTTGGTGTCTGTAGCTAAAATCTAACCCCCCACTTTTTTGACAAAAAGGTGGCGCTTATAGAGTGCCTCCCCTCCATGCCTTTTTATGAGCTTTTTGCCATTGTCTATATATCATTAGGACTGATATGTGTTTTGCATTTTCATGTAATTCTGAGCAGCATATTTATCTGCCTCAAAATCACCAGAACAGAATATTCAAGTTTGAAGCGTTGCCATGGAAACACTATTGAATATCAATATCACAACGGATTTACATCAGCAGTGTTTTGTCATTATTCCTGATGAAGTTTAGCGAAGCAAATGGGTAGAAATAAGGTGCTGATTCAAAGCATTTTGAAATCAAATGATGACACACTTTCTGCTGCCAGTTGGTGGCGCTTATAACTTCCTCTAATAGTTACATATATCGCGATCGGCATCACCTGCTTGAACAAACCGATGAAGTTTGATAAAGCTCAAGGTAGTGTATGCGGATATTGAACATTTCCTGTTTGGAATTTTTGCCCCTAATTTCCCTTGCCTTGCGCGCGCTGGCGGCACAGCCCAGCAGCCTGCCCTGCCGCATTAACTTTTGGACGACGTTGGGGGCCCTCAAAAAATCCCTGGCAATTTTTCATCCCAATGTCTTGAGATCACATGTTCACTGAGTGCCGTGGAGCCAAGCGGTGGAAAACCTCAGAAGGTATTTCAAATTCCAGAGCATGCTTTTGAAACAGCCCTGAATAGCTCACTTCCTGTTGGAATGCGAGCCTATGACATAAGCGCGAAAGTTGTTGACTCCAATGAGATCTATAAGTGTACAGAGTTTCATATAAATACATGCAGAAGTATGTGTGAGCTATGGTTCAAGATTTCTGACTGTGTCTCCAGGAAGCAGTAGAGCCCCTGTACCACCCACCAGGTCCCAGCACTCTCTTGCGCAAGGCCCTGGATGGCCGCAGGTTCCAATGTGTGTGCCAATTTTTCCAAGAGTTTTTGAGTATGTTAAGGCCCCTAAAAACCCCCGGAAGGTTTAAAGAAAATAAAAATAATAAGAAATAGCCTATGGGCTAGACAAACAGTGATGATAGGGAGCCATAATAATTAAGCCACGAGAACAGATGGGAACACACAAGCTGGATTTTTGGCATGGGAGCTGAACACGCAGCAGCTAGAAATACAGCAATGTGTGAACCTGAAATAAAAGAATAAAGATGTAACTATCATCCCTCATACACAGCTATTTCGGTTGAATTTTCTAATGTTGTGTCGTAATGTGTAGCTTCAGGGTTTGGATGTATTGTCTGACTTCTTTATAATATACAAAAATATAAAATCAATGAATTCTTTATTATTAACCTATCATTACGCTATTGCAAAATTTCATATTCACCGGAAGTAGTAAATTCACATATAAAACCTTTACATTTTATTGTTTTGAAAAGAGGTTCAGCAGTGCCAGGCTATCTAAAATTATTTAATCTTCCAAAAGAATCTGAAAGCTGTTAAGACATGAATTTTTTCACCTTTTAAATTTGTTATTTCATTAAAGCTTTTTGTTTTTGTGTTTTTTATTTATTTTTGTAATATACATGTAAATGGTGCTTTGCTTGTAATGTCACCTCTTAGTTTCTGTATATATTTTTTACCTTGGCATTAATTAATAAAATATAGCCAATAATAATAATTATATATATATATATATATATATATATATATATATACTCTATATATATATATATATATATATATATATATATATATATATATATATATATATATATATTTTTTTTTTTTTTTTAAGCATAACTATAGATCCATGTAAGAAAAAGAAACTGTAGGTGGCGTAATGTGCCTATGTTATGGTTTTGCATAAGTTAAATGTTGGGTGAGGGGAATGAGGGGAGGTTGATAAGCAAACACTGAAACACAATGGTATATTACAA
>NW_024877510.1:0-1856 GCF_018340385.1 Cyprinus carpio
AGCAGGTAGGTGCATTCAGATGTATATTCTTAAGTAAAAGATTCCAAAATGTAGAGTTTCACAATTCTGCAACTCTTTGTCAAACACAAATCTCCCCACCACGATCATAAGACACAGTGAAATCTTGTTTCACAATATCTTCATCTTCACTGAAGGAACCTTTCTTAGGCTCTTCCCTTGATTTTTTCCTTACGGGTGCAAAAGTCCAGCTCCTCTCTATATTTCAACAGATACTTCTTGTGATTATTTTACACATCATTCTTCTAGATGTTTCAGGACTGTTTGGAATTGTGGCAAGACATTGTTAAAAGGAGAATGCAGAAAGTCTTCTGTGGTTAACTATATGCCCGTAAACCTTATTTAAATATCACACTGGGGATGTAGGTAGGACCCCGCAGGTGTGAAACTTGAACAGGATGCTTGACACCTTCAATAGTCATAAAACATTGGATGCTTTGGCACATTCCAGTGGTATTTTCTCTTAAACAACAGTGACGTTTTTTCTTGCTGAACAAGGCATTAAAATTATCTTGCTAGTAAAATCCTAAAGTACACTGTCTAAAAATTACACAGTATTTTGTTTACCCCTAGAAGTTTGTGACAGACCTCTAATATAATTTTTTTATTTAATAATGTACAAATCAGCCGAGAACTCTCATTTACACATCTCTTACATCAAAATGTTAATGTGTTAATTATATTATTATTTTAAAAAGAAGCAGTCTCACGTTCGAGGTGCTACATGGATATTTCAGGATAAAATATTTTCCAAAGATCCTTGTGCTGCATTCTATATTCATACACACACACACATTACCCAAAATTGTGTTAAATACTTAATTTAATCGAGCAAATTCAGGAATACTGATGTATATGAACAAAGCAGAAGCCGAGAACACAAAGAGCTCGCTAACATTACACCAGTACTGTTTGCAAATA
The DNA here is from genome assembly GCF_018340385.1 of Cyprinus carpio. Taxonomy (NCBI): domain Eukaryota; kingdom Metazoa; phylum Chordata; class Actinopteri; order Cypriniformes; family Cyprinidae; genus Cyprinus; species Cyprinus carpio. The sequence goes on from NW_024877510.1 coordinate 940, forward strand.
AAGCAAACAAACAAACAAAAAACAGACACTCACATACACAAATTTTTTACAATCACACATGACAATACAATACAGAACTGTGGTAAAAAAATGAAACAGTGGTTCAGAACAGCACGAACAAATCATGGAAAGATGTCTAAAAACACAATGATTTTCATACTGCTACAACTAAGGCTCAAGCTAATTTTGTTTGGTCTGGTTTCAGAGTTACCTTCAGGCCTACTACAGTGAAAAAAAAAATGTGTGATATATACAGTGCAATGTCTTCACAATGGAGTAATGAGGTGTTAAACATGTGGAACAGTAACAAACAATTCAACATAAACTAGAATTCAAAAACTCTAATGCCAACTGTGAGCTAGTTTCACATTCTGCTTAAAAGATTATCTCAGTAATGAAATCTCGGCTCACTTGCATTTCTAGCTAACAGCTGGGATGTGGACTGATGCTAAACCTATTTTTCTGTCCTATAGGTTTGGTTAAATATATGCAATGAAATTCAAAATGATAAGAAACTATATCAAATGTTCTTAAAAAGTATCAACATCAGGCACTGACAACTTTGTAAACACGTAACAACTAATATTTTAAGCCAGATAAATATTTAGATATTTAATTGAGAAAAAAAGAATATATATATACTACAATGTTTCAGTTGGGACCGTGCTGTTGAAGACAGTAACTCCACACTATGTTGTTTTTATAAAAGTAGATCAATTATGAAGACCGTCATGACAACACGCCGTTGCAGTCGTGTGTGTTTCCCGGATCAAACCTTTTGGTCTGATGAATACCTAAAACATGTGTCTGTGTGTTGGTGCAGACCATCTAAAATGGACTAAAACAATTAACTACATGTCATCTCTGATTTATTTACCGGTGTGATGTTTAGAGACACAGACGAAGGATGGCTGTGG
>NW_024877511.1:0-1826 GCF_018340385.1 Cyprinus carpio
GTTCTGAAGAGTCCAGTACAAAGAGTCTTTTTTTTCACTTCTCAATACTTTAAAAAGTGACCATACTTTGAATGTTACAATAAAAAATTGGTAACTTAGATACAGAAAACTTCTTAAGATTCATCCAGAACAAAGACTTGTCTAGACCCAGACCTTCAAAATTTTTAAAAATAATGGAAGCAACCAAACTCCAATTCTCGTTCTCAGAACCTTCAAGAAACCTTTGTATATACTTTAACCGAAAAGCTGCCACTCTACTCTGTAGATGAATCAAACCTTGTCCCCCTTCATTTTTAGACAGATATAAAACACTTTGTGGCACCCAATGTAAATTATCCCCAAAAAAATTAACTAATATAGATTGAATGTTTTTCAAAAAGAAGTGCTGGGGGGTCAATACCATGCTAACCAATGCCAAAAGAGTAGAAGGCTGCTAAATTGTTAATAATTAAAAACCCGCCCTCTATATGACATATAGGAAAGTAAAACTTGCATTTTATTCAAGCGCCCCACAATTTTTTCCTTCTATCCCCCCTCAAAATTCTTCTTTACAGTTATATCATCTCCCAAATATACACCTAAATATTTAAACTCCATCTCTACTCCATTTTAACTCCCGCGGGGAGACTAGGTTGTCCATTCGTCACTTTCCAACTAAAATAGCCTCACTTTTATTTCCCAATTTACTTTAGCGAGGAAACAAACCATAAAATCACTTAAAATCTTTGTTAACTTTGACACATCACTTTGTTCTTTTGATGAAATGACAATTATCAATCAGCATAAGCTGATAGTTTAAAACTTTATCACAATGTGGGAATAGTTACATCCCTTTAAATCTGCTCTAAATTTCGTCGTAACAGGGGTTCAATTGTTAAACTATATAACATACCAGAAAGAGCACAACCTTGCCTGATACCCCTAAAAACACTAAAGGGGGCACATAAGTCACCATTTACCTTCAACAAACTTTCAACATCGCAATAAAGAACTTTTAACTTATCAATAAAAGTTTTATTAAACCCAAAGGCTCCTAAAACCTCCCATAAATAGTTATGTTCAATTCTGTCGAACGCTTTCTCTTGATCTATTGAAATCAAACCAAAATCCACATCAAAGAGCTTGCTGATATCAAAACATGTCTCTAATAAAAGAAATGTTATCAAAAATTTGCCTTCCTGGCACACAATAGGTCTGATCAGCATGAATGACTTCTTCCAAAACCCCACTCAATCTATTTGGCTAATGCTTTGGGACAGGATTTTTATAATCACTACATGACAACAATGACACAGGCCTCCAATTTTTTATTACACTCAGGTCTCCCTTCCTGGGCAGTAGGAGTCCGCACTGCCTCTACGGCAGCTTTCCAGTGGTAACTTTCCAGTGTTTAGACTTGCGTTGATGACTGTAAAGGTGAGATCGGCACCAATCCCAGGCCAAAAAGACTTATAGAAGTCTACAGATAGGCCGATCTATTTCCTCGGTGCTCTGCCATTATTCCATGCCTTGACGAGCTTTCTTCCAGATCTTCTAACGTTACTCTCTCTACAGAGGATCGGCATTTGCCTCATCATCAGTCACCTGGGGAGGAAGATCCTCCATAAACCCAGTGGCGTTTGACCTGCAGGGGCGAGTTCTCAAATGCTATATAAATTTTGAGGAAAATTCTGTACCGCCTCTTCCTCAATTTGTATGATTTGACAAGAGTGCACCATCCTTAGAACTAAAAGCATGTATACATCTTTTTGTCCATTTTTTCTTTCCAGAAATTTAAAAAAAAATTAGAAGATACATCCATCCACTCATATTTTTAAACCGATCTG
>NW_024877512.1:0-1832 GCF_018340385.1 Cyprinus carpio
CATGTAATAGTTCTTTTCATTTGGGAAGATTGCTCCAATTGATGTTCAGAGTGCCATTGAGTGAATTAAAAGTGACTAGTGGTGAAGGATTAGATGGAATTGAAAATAGGTATCTTAAATTAACTTCACATATTCTTATGTATCCACTAGCTGATTTATTTAATCTTTCTGTGTCTACATGTGAGTTGCGGTGATCTGGAAATGTGCGTACTCCCACTTTATGAAATTGATGTACTTGATATTAATAACTATAGACCAATATCTATTATGTATTCTATATCTAAAGTTTTTGAAAAATTAATTTATAAACAACTTTCAAATTATTTATCTATTAATAATATTCTATCATCATCTCAATCTGGTTTTTAAGGATCTAATCATTCCACAACTACTGCATTACTTAAGTTTACAAATGATGTGTTTTCAGCCCTCAGATAATGGTAAGCTTACAGGTGCTATTTTTCTTGATTCGACTAAAGCTTTTGATTTGGTTGACCGTTATCTTCTTTTAGATAAACTGTACTATTGATTTGTTCAAAAAAAGTTTTAAATTTTTTGGTTTAATTCATATCTGCACAACGGGAAAAAATCGTTGTTTTAAATGGGGAAAAAATCTGATTTCCTGATTCAGCAAAGAGGTGTGCCTCAAGGTTCAAGTTCTGGGACCACTTCTTTTTTCTATTTATGTAAATAATCTACCATTACTTCTTAAGAACTGTCAGGTTCAACTTTATGCGGACGATACTGTCATATACACATGTAATTCTGATCCTTTACAAATTCAGTTATCTCTTCAATCGGACTTTAATAGTTTACAAGACTGGCTTTTGGCTAATAAATTAGTTCTTAATAAAACCAAGTCATATACTATGATTTTTGGTTCTAGATATAAACTTAATTCTAAAACCTGTTCTTGTGTTATTTCATGTAAAGACGGTACTCCTCTGCATAGAGTTGACACTATTAAATATCTTGGTGTATGGCTTGATTCTAAACTCTCCTTAAACCACATATTAATCATGTTTTACTAAAAGTCAATGTTGGAATGAGTATTTGCATCGATCTCGAAATTGTTTTATAGTGTTTGTAAGAAACTATACCCACTTAATATTTGCGCCATTGTGGTTTACTGACGGTGATAACTTGATTCATTTTACCTAACGGCATATATAATAGAATTTGTAGATCGTTTTAAACGATGTTCTTTTTCACTCACCATTTGCACACTGGTCAGATGCACTTCAGTGGCCATCTTTTGAATGTGAGAAGGTAGATTCACTGGCCCTTATATATTTAAAATGGCTTTTACTTGATTATCCTATAGTTACAACAATACTTTGTACTCTTTTCTTCAAATCATCAGTTAGGCACTCTGTCCCGATTTACTTTCGTTCCTGCGTGTTAAAAAACAATTGGTAAGAGAGCATTTATGTTTAAATCTGTGTACTGAGCTGGAATAATTTGCCTATAGATAATAAAATTTATTTTCTTCTTTTCGAGTTGTTTTAAGCAATCTCTATTATCTTATTTTAAAGTAGATTGCACATGCCCATCATTGAAACTTTTTATTTTTTTGTTTTTGTGTACCTTTTTTTTTTTTTTTTTTTTGGGGGGTGTTTTTATTGTTTGCCTGTTTGTTGATGTTTTTTTTAATTGTAATCTTGTTATGCTCTTTAAGTTTGTAATTGTGTGTTTCATTGTAGGGATTCCCCCCCTGAAAACGAGATGATGCATCTCAAAGGGGGTTAAAACCTAATAGAATTCTAATAAATAATAAACTTATAAATAAAAAACACAATCATGTACATACATATTTGCTCACATATTATTAT
>NW_024877513.1:0-1843 GCF_018340385.1 Cyprinus carpio
GGCCGCAGCATTAACTGCAAGTCAGCCAGTTTTATATATTTCTTTTTTTTAAACATGACAGTGTCTTAAAAAACTCTTGCATTGTACAGTGTCATACCCCTTCAGTCTGTTTGTCCTGATCGGGGATTCTGGGATTTTATCAATAGTATGTATAACATATTGTTAAGTCACTTTGTAACCATCTATCAACAGCATGCACTGACATTTTACCTCTTCTCAGCCTGAGTAGAGCTCTGAAAATATGACATTAAAATGTTCATGTGGAGTTGTACAACAATGAAACATTTTAGATGTGCAAACTATTTTGACAATGCTTCAATGAGGTTTTCTCTGTGGAACACAAACACTCAGTTTACACTGTTTCATCTGCTCCATTAGAATGGACTTACCAAATGATGATTTTTATATCCTGCAAATCTATGATTATACTTTCCCATCTGCTGAACTCTCTCTGCAGAAGTGCTTTTTAATCGCTCAGGAACTGAAAGAGATCTGAGCATGTGGATCACTGTTCACACCACAGAATAATTCTCAACACAGACTGATAGAAATCCTGAATATCCACTTTTTGATTTTAATGTTTGGTTTTCAGAACTGATGAAAATTTATTTTTTTAGTTAAATTAAAGTATTTTTTAAAACATAGTTCAAAAAAAAAAAATCTCACTTACTGTTGTCCTTCTGAGGTGGAATAATCCACTTTTTAGGAACGAGGAGGTTTATTCTGAACTACAAATGAAACATGATGTTGAACATTTTAATCTTTACAAATGATACCTGGAAAACATGAAAATTAGTGTGTAAACTTCCAGTTAAGAGGATTACTCATACTGCTTCCACGGTTTAGACATTCTTCCATGATATCCATAAATAACTTTTCTATCTTCCCTTATCTCTTCAGCTTTTCTCTTAAACCCTTCATCTAGAAAGTGACAGACATCCTCAAAGTCTGATCTTTCAGATCCCTCCTGTTTGTCAGTTTTCTGACAACTTTTCTCATCACAGTTTTTCCTCGCGGTTGAAGCTTTCTAACTTAAGGGATTCGCATCTATGGGCCTGTTTACACTCAGTGGTATTCAAAGCCAGTTCTTGAACATTGGGCCAATAATAAGGTAAATAATTGTAGCAATTCTTGAAAGCACACTGCCCCTGCAATCGACATCTGCATGACTTATTTTTTACAAAGTGTTTGCTCATCTGCGGTACATGGACGTGTCCCATCAGATGTCAAATAGACATTTAGAAGATGTCTTTAAGATGTTTAGGATGTAAAACTGGACATCTTAGAGATAACGCCCATCAGATGTTTGCACACAGCAGATGCTTTCCAGATGAAGAGATCTTTAACAGACGCGTCTCTAGTAGACGATGTGTGCCTATTTGGGTATAGGGCTTAATCGCGAAACACCGGAAGTAGCTAACCGTGGCCATATTGTTGACATGACATCTCGTCCCTGGGCCCCTAGCCACACGCTTCGATTGTAGGTTGAGGGGGAGCAGTAGCCCAATGGCTTCCATCTCGGCCGAGTATAAAGAGAGAAGATAAGCTTGATTGGTGTGGACCCATATCAAATAGACCCAATAGCCTTAAGTAAAGACTGATCCGCCCTTATTGCCAGCCATAACTTATCCAGATATTTACAACTATCTCGTGCATACAGTATCCGTGATACACCTCACAGGAGCTGGAAAGCCTTCAAGCCACTTGAGTCATATAACTACTTCATCTCTGGCAAAGTCGTAAGTAGCCTTCTTACTTTTTTGTTCCGCACCAACTACATCAAGTAGATCGCAGAGGCATGTAAATGTTTTTTTGATTTGATGATGATCATTGCTGCAGCTAA
>NW_024877514.1:0-2118 GCF_018340385.1 Cyprinus carpio
GGGTGTGTGTGGTGTACTGTTCAGAATTGAAGTCAGGTGAGTGTAGATAATATCAATTTGTTCCTGATCTTCAATGAACAATGGCACAGGCACTTTCTTTATTAACCTTGGAAAAAGTGTCAGCCACTGTGATTTTTTTTTGTGTCCACTGATGATGGAGCTGTGCAGAAGAAAATGAAAATGACATAAAAAACATTTCATGTATGTGTAAGTTGTCTTTATATTTACTAGAAAAACCAGAACTATTGGTTAGAAATGGCAGTTAAAAAATTCATTTCTTGATGCATTACCTGAATGTGAGTTATATCTAGAGGATATTTCCTTGTACCGCCGCTTGCCAACAATGAATCACCAGAGATGCTACTGGTTGGGATAACTTCGGTGTCACGTTCCTACCTACTGGCACCTACTGGGCAAAAACAACATGTTGATTTAGTACAGAGTCAGTGTTGATTCCTAACTCTGGGAAAACTCCTGTAAAGGGGGTCGTAATAGTCCGACTCAGAGAAGTACAAAGTCTCACGTATAGCAGGTTACTAAAAAATTAAAGTAAGGCCTCCTCTGTCCAGTGGGCTTAACCTTTCTCCCACATGCCTTTAAAAAAGAAAAAAATCTACATTGTTGGCCCCCAATAGGACACCTCTTGTTGTGGACAATAAACAGGCTGCATTGATAATTTAATGTATAATTAAGAATTACATATAACCAATGTATAATGTATAAATAATTTAGTAATCTGTAATGCCCTCAGTTTGGTCAATTATTTCTACTGACAAGAAAGGAACAAAGAATGAAACACCAAACTGAGATGTAAAGAAACTAATAAACATACCCTCTGTCTCAAACCGCTCAATTAGACGTGACACCACCCACTCCCCTGATTGCAGGCATGTCAAGCTAACAGAAATTGTAATGCCACAGGATTGGGTATTTAAGTTGCATTGTTAGAATTTAATGACCAGCACAAACTTATAAACAACCTTCCAAGGAAGAAAATAGAAAAGCTCACTCAAGCTAAAATTGAAATGGAGTGTTCAGCACAGTGTAAAGGGCATACTGAAAAAGAGTAAAAAATTAATTTCCAGAAAAAAAAGAAAGAAAAAAATACTAGCATTAATAGCCTGTTTTTAATAGCTTACCATGAGCATGAAAAACTCCACAATCAATGCCTGTTGGTCTGTTGAGGAAAGACCTTTTAGGAAAAACAAATGTATTGAGTTTCTTGAAATAAAAAAACATACACAGAGGTGAAAAATATGTACAGTAGTATTTTGTAGTTGTGTGTCACCCCCAATATCCAATCCTGTGGACTTCTGTCCACTGTCCAGGGTCAAGACGATGTGCAATACTCCTAAGATTTGGGTAAAAGACAAATTAGTTTTTAGTTTATACTTGTTTAGAAAGAGAGATTTTAATTTTCTTAAGTAGCTAAAGCAAACACACACCTTTATGAGATACAAGTTAAAGAACTAAAGACAGAGTATGATAAAACACACATTAAATGCACATACATTTGTCCAGATAAGTAAGTTTATTTTAAGAAAACTGTATATTAAGATATACATTAGAGAATTAGATCATTTCCCATTTATAAGAAACAACTCAAATCAAAAATCTACATTTAAACCATATATGAGACCAAAGTTTTTAATGTAGGTTTTATCATGCATGACATATGTTTGTATTATTTGACAAAATACTTCTGAGGAGTGTGCAGTTCAACTTGTGCAGAGACTTAGAGATTTTGCATACATACATGCCTATAAATGTGTATTTTGTGTGTTCACATCATAGACTGTCAAAAAAATAAAATAAATAAATCACACATTTGTGGGATTATCCACTCTAATGTGCTCCAGAAACCATGTGGAGTATGTTTAAATGCAAGGAGTAAACAGGGTCTTTCACCAGAAGAAGCCATGTCACGCACAAAGACAGACAACAAGATAAAAATAAAAATGTAATTAATTTTAAAAGTGAGTGAGACAGAGCCGTGTAAAGAGAATACTAGGGTCCATGGCTTAACCTACACGTGGTTAGCTAAGTTTGAGTCAGACAGACTGGCTCAATCAAGCACTTTTGCCTCGAATAAAATTATTGACCCATCTTTTGAATTGA
>NW_024877515.1:0-2311 GCF_018340385.1 Cyprinus carpio
ATGCAAAAGTTTCAATGTTGGGGTACATCCGGAAAGAGGTGTAGAACCACTGCTCTAAGGCCCAGAGCGAAATGGTGGCCAAGTTGAAGTGTCAGGAGAGGACCTAGGAAGGAGCTCCAAAGTGGGGCTTCGTCCGGGATTTGAACCCGGGAACCCTTCTGCGTCACCCTAAGCGAGAATCATACCCTCTAGACCAACGGGCCACTGTGCGGCATTCAGTCATTCCTGAGCTCTCCTCTGTCAAAGTTGGTGCTCACGGCTGATCGGCACGGCTTTGATTTCATAGAAAACTTGATTTTTTGCATAATTATGCGCTTAAATCGTATTGCCTTCGAGTAAAATGCTGATTAAAATGTCCACAACAAAGAGCACGAAGCTGAATTAAAAAACGCAGAAGGCTACATTGTGGTACCTCGCCACACAACATCATGCCAGTGTTTCTACCAAGAGAAACTGTCTTCTTAGCAGAAGGTAACGGGTGGCACCCATTCTTGCCTGCTGGGGTTTAGTTCTAAGTTGCTCCTGTTCAGCTTCTAATGTCTCTTCCCGGATTCTTTTGGGGGAAACACTCCATCATGACTGATTCATCAAAGCTGCACGGTTAAAGCGAGTGGCCACTGTGGCACTCCCTTTGCCAGACACGCCTGCCATTGGTGAGAAGGTTGCCATGTAGGGCTGCAACTTGCCAAGCACTGATGGTCATAAGCGAGCAGGTTCAAAGGATTCAGGAATCCAGAGTGCTAACCGCTGGCACCATGGGCCCTAGAATCGGGTAGGGAACGTCTGCCCCTCCTGCAGTGTGGTAGAAATGACTCAGTAGGAGGACTGGAAAAGTAACTGACCAGTGAGCATCAGAATGTAGACCGGAAAGCACTGCAGGCTCCTTAATGATGTCAAAACCCGGATCGAATCCAGGGACCTTTAGATTCCCAGCCCAACGCTTCTCTCCCAACTGAGCTTATTTCGCATTGGGGCACAAGACTCCTAACCGGGCAAAAGTGGTTTCAAAGCTGCAAGGTTTGAACACTAGACCTCTCACACCTGAAGCACACTTTTCCCTAAAAAAAACACATACCCCGAAACCAACAATCCATAGGATGCAAATGTGAAAAGAAGGTTCAAAAAGGGGTCTTGAAGTTTTCCAAAAAGCCCTTTCTGAGACAGATCTCCAAAACAGCACAGTCCATTGGAGACCAGCTCAGAAACAGCATACTCCCTTTCAGTGCTCTAACTCACAGAGAGCTAAGTGTTGGATTCAAGTTTGAATTGCAGAATAGGAACAAAGAAGAAGCTCCAAGAGGTGGACAAGGTCGAGGTTGGAACCGGGACCTCATTTCCAAGCGAGGAAAATCGCCCCCCTAGACCAGCTGAGCCACCGGGACTTTAGCTGCCAGCCTCACAACAACAGCAGAGGGGAGTGCAAGAAAAGAGGGCTCCAGTACAGCTGGGCAGGTTCCACTGAGAAACTTGATTTTGGTGTACTGCGCATGGCTTCTGGCCTGCCTTCAAAGTATAATGTTGATTAAATTGTCTCAATAGCCAAAGCAAAATAAAGTGAGCTGAATCAAACAGCGGGAAGGCTACATTGCGGCACTGCTACACACATCATGCTGTTTTCACTGAAAGAAAAGAAAATGGTCTTCTCAGCCAGAAGGTAAATGGTGAAACCCGGTCTGCTGAGTTTAGTTCTATGTTGTTCCTATTCAGTTTTATGCCTCTTCTAGATTCTTTGGGAACACTCACCATGTCTGATTCATCAAAGTTGCACATTTAAATGAGGCCACAGTGGCACTCCCTTTAAGACAGGCTGCCACAGAAAGGTTGTGATGTAGGCTCCAATTTGCCCAAGCACTGATGGTCAAAGCTAACAGGTTCCACGAGATTTGAACTTCGGTTGCTGGATTCAGAGTCCAGAGTGCTAACCGTTACACCATGGAACCAATCAGCAGCAGGAAGCGTCTGCCCTTCTGCAGTGTAGAAAAAAGACTCAGTAGGAGAGACTGAGAAAAGCAACTGACCAGTGAGCATCAGATCGGAGACCCTAAAAAGGACTGCAGGCTACACACTGCGAAACCCGGGATCGAACCAGGGACCTTTAGATCTTCAGTCCTAGCTCTCTCCCAACTGAGCTATTTCGGCATTGGGGCACAAAACCTACCCGACCCGAGCTAACGGTTTTAACCTACTTGCCAAAACCCGCGGTAGCCAAGGCCAACAGAAGTATGAGACGTCGATGGTAGTAGACATCATGTACTAACAATGCGTGAAAGTGAGCCAAAGAAAGCAGGACGAAAGGCCGCTCCTCAAAAAA
>NW_024877516.1:0-2012 GCF_018340385.1 Cyprinus carpio
ATTTCAGTATTCGTCAAGAAAGACAATTATCACAAAGCTGCAACGTAAGTAAAAGCAATAATATGTGAAATAGCTACAATTAGAATATCAGTTTTCTATTTAATATATTTAAAATTAGTTATTCGTCATGATAAAGCTGGATTTCAAACTCACTGACCACAACTTTTAAACATTAGTGGATCAGTACAACATTTAGTTTCTTTCAATATTAACCTGATTGGTCAGCAGTGTTCCAGAGACACTTGCTTACACTGGTAAAATTACAAAATGGAATAGAATGTGCATAAGTTTGTGAATTGGGGTGCAGCTATGTCAGTAGTTGGTGCAAAATTAGTCAAGATCGTTAACTTATGTGTTCAAAAAACACTGATTCATTCGCAAACAAAAAGGTGAAGGCTGCATCTGAAATCAAATACTTAAGCACTTTGCAAGATTTCATAACAGGTTACACACACACACACACTACACACACACACACACACACACCACACACACACACACAACACACACACACACACACCCAACCAACACACACACTCAATCTGTTAGAAATAATGTATATAGTTCGATAGATAATTATTTTTTTGAGGTTCTTGTTATTGTGATGTGTTGGAAGTTATTTTATGTAATGGTAATTTTTCTGTTTGATTTACGAATACAGCTGGTACTTTTAATGTTTTTACATTTAATTATTTTTTTTTATTTAATCTGTGTTAAATTAAATTATCAGTCTATGTTAAACACAATAAACTTGTTTTTCTCCCCGATCCTTAATTAGTACAACTCTAAAATGTTGTACAAATAATAGATTAGACTGTACTCTGAAGTGCACAATGGTGAAAGACATGCAATTCAAGGCATATTATTTAACATTTGCTTTAATCTTTGTTACAAGCATCTTTTATGCCATTACATTCCATTTTATGATGGTGTACATACATTGTATATTTCTAACTTAACTTTGAGCATAAGAGAAAGAGTTATAGATATGGTTGTGTGTTAAACTGTGATTGTGGAATCCCCTTAGGAATTTTTTCTAAGAAGCATCTTCAAAGTTTTTTCATGTCTTTTTCTGGGAATCTTACGTTTTCTTCAATTATTGTTTGTAGCTTTTTCTCTGCCCAGCGAGAAAAGACCAGCTCTTGTTTGTCTTCTTCTTTTTCTTAGGCTTCTCTTGACCTTCTCTTGAAGGTTGTTGGTTCTCTTTCTTAGGACAAGGGCTGTGAATCTACACAGAACAGCCTCATCATTTGTTCATCCAGTTTCTTGGGCTTTTGTAAAGCGTCCGGCTTTGGAGTCTGCACATTTTCTTTTCCCGAGAAGTCATCTGACTGTTTCCCAGAACTAGAGGATGGACCTTCTCAAACATGGCTTTCTACTTCACCCCAGCTTGCTGGTTTTAAGTTTTAGAAATGTTGCTGGCTCTCCTTCTTGGGGCATTGATGTAGTCTATGCAGAACAACCTCATCATTTGTTCATCCAGTTCTCAGCCTTTAGGTAAAGCATCAGCTTTGGAGTCTCACACTTCTTTCTCTCAAGAGTCATTCGACTGTTCCCAGAACTATAGGATGGATCTTCTCAAACATTGGTTTCTGCTTCACCCCAGCCTCCAGCGTTTGCTCGTGAATAGTCTCAGACTCACTGGAAGGTATTGTCCTCTCTGTGTGCTCCACAGATCATCCTCTTCAGATTCAGTGTCCGTTGGGATGAGAGATGAAGTGGCTGGCTTTGGCTTCACCTCAGCACATTTAGGAATTTGTCTTGAAGGAAGCATCACTTGTTCCCATCAATTGTTCTTCCATTGAATGTGACAGAGATTTTGTCGGTGTATGCTGAAGGACCAATGGTTCTGTCACTGATGGTTCTTCAGCTGGTGGAGCCAGATGTTGAGATGCCCTTTGAACCATATTTGGTTCTAGCATAAAAGATCCACGCGGAGGTTTGCTCTCAGTAGGTTTTGGAGCAAAAAGTCTTGAGGTTCTTTGACGAATCAATGATTTAGTCACTGATTT
>NW_024877517.1:0-1114 GCF_018340385.1 Cyprinus carpio
TAGCATGTCATAAAGTAGTAACTTCTGAAATCTGTTTTGTCATTGCAAAAACATTTCATTTAAGATGTTAGAAAATCATTAAGTGGGCAATCTTTAGTCTTAAATAGTGCATAAACCAACTTTCTATAACAGATAAAAGTAGTTTTTCAGCACTTATGAGGTTTTCCTTCTGTTAATTTGCTTGCACCAACAGAAGAGTGTCAGTGTGCACAAAATGAGCTAAACTAAGCGTCTTATGCTTAGAATATTCTAACTTATAAGTTCATGAATCATAAAAGTATGGTAACTTTTCCTGAAATCTGTTTTTTCTGCATTGCAAAAACATTTTCATTCGAGATATTTTAGAAACATTATTAAAGAATGTGGGCAAGCTTTGAGTCTTAATAGTGCATAAACCAACCTTTCTATAACAGATAAAGTAGTTTTTTCAGCACTTGTGGGCTTTCCTTGTGTTCATTTAGCTTAGCACTTGGTATTGCTGTTCTTGTAGCTACCTAGATTTCAATTAAGATGTTAGAAACATCATTAATGAGGGCACGCTTTTTGTCTTAAAAAGTGCATAAACCAACATTCTATAACAGATTAAGTAGGTTTTCAGCACTTGTGGGCTTTCTTTCTGTTCATTTGCTTAGTTGCACTAACAGAGTATTACTGTTCACAGTAAGCGCTAAACTAAAAGCGTCTTATGCTGAGATGTTCAAACATAAGTTCACTTGATCATAAAACTAGTAACTCACATAATCTGTTTTTCTGCATTGCAAATGGCATATCAATACACATAGTAGAAACCTCTTTAATGTGGGCAAGCTTTGAATGTAAAAGTGCATAAGCCAACTTTCTATAATAGATAAAAAAAAGGTTTTTCAGCACTTTAATCTGCTTTTTCTTTTGTTCATTTCGCGTGGATTGCACCTAACAGGGAGTGTTTCTGTGTACAGAGGCGTAGCTAAACTGAGCGATTTTATGCCTAGAAGTTCAAGCATATAAGTTCATGATCATAAAACTAGTAACTCACTGCAAATCTGTTTTTCTGCATTTGCAAAAAACATTTCAAGATGTTAGAAACATCATTAAGGTGGGCAAACTTTTTAGTCTTAAAGGTGCATAAACCAAC
>NW_024877518.1:0-2032 GCF_018340385.1 Cyprinus carpio
TTCAGCTAGGGAGGGAATGTGACGGGACAGATTATGCTCCGTCACGGCAGATATTTCTGCCAATGGACAACGGATCATTATTGTCATGAATTAAAACATTTTATGGTACTTGGACATTTATCTTTACTTTGAAGGGACAGTTGTTATTTGAAATGCATGTATACACAATGTATTTCGTAATGCTCATGCAGTTATGCCTTTGTTTGATTGTGTGCACCAATTAAATAGAGTGAGCTGCAGGGAGAACAAGATGTTAAAAACTATCTATGAATTACGTGTGTTAATCAGTTAAAGTGTAAAGTTTCATCTGTCCAAATAACCACTCTTCAAATCGTTTTCTATTTAGTAAAGTTTCATTATTTGATAGGCATTTGTTAACATGATTACATCGTCTTACCATGATCTCTTCTTCGCGGTTAGTTGTTCTTGGGTCTCACTGCGGAAGCGCGCCCCTAGTGAGTACCTATGTATATACACGCTGCCTGAAAAGAGTATTTGTTATGAATTCACTCACTGATTGCTGTTGTTTTGTTTTTGCTTCCATTATATGTTTATTGAAGGGGCCAAATTTGTAAGTCTCACTTTGTGTGGTTTAAACCCTCAGATTGTGGTAATTAGTTATCTTTAGTATTTTTTCAGATTTTATTAATTTGTATAACCTGAGGAAGGATGATGTAATGGTTTAGGCCAATTTGGTGGCGGGAGTTGACGCTATTTAAGAAGTCCGTTCAGTATTAAAGGGGGATGGGCATGCAAACGGACGGCTGTAATTTGTCTTTGTCACCTGAGTGACTTTGTACTGGCTAGAAAGCAGCCAACTTTGTATATGATAATTTTGAAAGATTTTTTTTTGTTATTTTTATTTATTTATTTTTTTGACTCGCTATGTCAGTTTGTTTTGCTTTCTAGTTTGTCACGGCTATGCCTTTATTATGGAATTTTGTCTTGGCTTTTTGGCCTTATCAGGCAAATAAAGATCCCATCCTCTTTGAATGTGAATTCTCATCGTTCTTGAATGTGCTGGAAACATCTACCTCTTTGACTCCTACCCGACCATCCTAATATTAATCGCTAAACCTCACCTAAAAGCGCTACTAAAAATATATAGTTTCTGACGCTATCTCAAACACGTATGTCTAGATTGTATAACGGGTCATCCTAGAGCTCAAGACTTGTCTGGCCTGCGGTCATGGCTCGTAAGAGTTTGCATAAACCACCTGGTATAAGGAGGCGTGGCCATTCGATAAAGAAAAACAAAAGCAAAGGTTCAAGAAGCTCAGTTACACCCAGAAAGTAAGACGCTGTGGTTAAGAGATCCGTAAAAATCATGGCGTTACTGGGCACTGCATGTCGTGAAAGTGCATCAAGTCCGAGTTGAATTATGTACAGTCCCGCTACGACGGTTATCTGATGCAGAAAATGGCGCAGGAAGCATACGCGCCATTATCGGCTATATCGGGATTCGTCATCTTTGGGAACCAGTGAAGATTACATCAACCTAAATAACACACTGTTGTTTCTACGTCTTAAAATCATGAGACCTCATGGGGCTGACATTCCAGGCACTGCAAAGGTATACCTAATAAATTACCCCGGAGTAACTATATTTTCAGAAGTCGATGTCAGTCTCGGTGACTGCCTGATATCTCAGAGTTCAAGCGCGTATCTTTACCGATGTATCATCAAGATTCTTCTCAACTACAGCAAAGATATGCTGGAATCGCTTTTCTCAGTGGGTCTGTTTTTCAAAGACACAGCAGGACAGATGAATGAGACTGACCCTGTGGGGCGTAACGCAGGTCTGACCAAGAGATGGCACTACACAACTGGAAGTAAGGTTGTGGAACTGTTGGTACCTATTCACAGCAAAATTTTCTTTCAAGAAAATTTAATGCTAAATGGTGTCGACATAAAAATTCAAATGATCAGAGGACAAGACGATTTCTGCCTGATGACCGATGAGGATGGTGGCTATAAATTAAGTGTGAATTCACTCGCAAATGAGCAGCTTTCCTGAATCTATCACAAGCAC
>NW_024877519.1:0-1855 GCF_018340385.1 Cyprinus carpio
ATATCGGTATTGTATCGAAAACAAAAATGGAATGGTGATACCACTTTAGTTCTGGCTGTGCATTAAAAATCTACATGTGAATTGTTTTCGCGATATTATTATCATTATTATTATTAAAGTAATACTTTCGTATTTTCTACTTGCTCTCCTATGCATTATTAACGGATATTTAAAATGTTGTATAATGTTCCCTGGGGAAATAAATATAAAAACAAGAGGATGACTCTAGATTCATGATTTTATTCCTATTTTATCAGGATTATGTTGTTGTGTTGAGTTTAAAAAGTGAAAAGTGAACGGGAGTCGGTGGACATTTGTCGGCATGCAACCCATACTGAATTGGTGCCTGCATTTAACCCATCCAAGTGCACACACAGCAGTGAGAAGTGAATGACACCGTGAAATCACACACCGGAGCAGTGGGTGCCATATATCCAGCAACCAGATAACTGAGTTCAGTGCCTTGCTCAAGGGCACTTCAGTCATGGAGTATTGAGGGAGAAGAGAGTGTTGTTCATCTGGCCCACCGGGGTGGGATGTTCCACGCACACTTAGCGGTTTAGCCAATCACAATACACTGAGCCAGCTGGACCAATCTCAGCCCATTGTGTATTTTCTGAGTAGGGTTGCAGCGATATGGGGAAAAATACTCCACCGCTACTTTTTTTTTGACAGATGTTGCGACATGCATTTGATTTCCATGCATTTTAAATTTGTAAAGTCAAGCTTCAGCTCAATATTGTCAATATGCACACAGTATGAGTATATCATTACCCTGCTGAAAAAAAGCATACATTTTTACAGTTTCCATTAAACCATTACAAAATTCCTCTTTGTTTTTAGCATTATTCCAGTAGGAATTACTGTTGTTCTATTGGTTGCCATCTGCCATATTACATCCCACCAATAGAATCCATCAAATAGAGCACCATTATAGTTTTACATTGTGAAACCATTACAAGTCCCATTATCACCCTGGGAAATCCCATTAAATTTTCAATTGTATGTTTTGGGAGGGGGTTCTCTCTCTCTCTCTCTCTCTCTCTATATATATATATATATATATTTATTTTATTTTTTTATTTTATTTATTTTTTTTTTTCAGCAGACAATATTATAATGGTATAACTATTTTTACAGAATTAACCCAAATACTGAATTTAATAACTGGAAAGATTTGTTAATTTTTTTTTATATATATAAATAAGAACCGCATTACTTTTTAGTCAATTATTAAAGTTTTACATATGTTACATTGTATTTGGGATTTAAAGAACAAATGGAAAATGTGCTGAATGTTTCATTTTCATCCAAGTGAAATTAGCAAGCAGTTAGACTGAATTTAAATTTGTTTTTTTAAACGCGGAGCCAGGCGCGAGTCGACGCCCAGGTTTGCGTGCGCGTGCGTCAGCTTCCTCATCCATACTCGCCAGATGCGCCCGTGGAAGTTTGCGCTGCAGAGCCGCGCGCGAATATTACAGAGCGTTGCAGAAACAGGCTGCGTGAGTGCGGCAGGTGGGAACGGCTCGTTTGTCCAGACGCGGGATTCGCACCACTTTGATGGGGCAGAAGGGAGCGAGAGTATGAGAAGCATTCAGAGACACAGGCTGTGTGTCCGGTCTTCTGAATTGGGGATAACAGACATGCAATAAGTGGGATGCTTTTGGTATGCATTGTGATGCAGCTTTTGCAAATTACCTTTTTGTTCAAGGTTCGTCGTTTTGAAGCTTATGTTACATAACGTTTTTCTTTAGTTTTAATTTGCCTAACTCTCGATCTGACCCTGTAGACGCCATAATGCCACTCTGACTCTCTCCCACTTTCGTGTTTTTTTTTAATGGTAGGTGTTTACCCC
>NW_024877520.1:0-1861 GCF_018340385.1 Cyprinus carpio
GAGCCATTGCACCAGTTACAAGCAGGAGACTGGGTGTGGTCATACGAGAGACCTAAAAAGGGAAACACTGGAGAGGCTTAGAAGCTGAGCTGAAGACGGGCCCTTGATACTATTGGTCACCCACACGGCGGTGAAGAAGATTAGAGGTCGGGAGCGTGGGTGCCGCATAAGCCACTGCAAGCTGCCCTCTTGCGCGGCGAGAGCCAGCCCTCTCCTTACGACACCAGAAGCCACTGGGGTCCAGGCAACCGAAGGGGAAACTTGGGACGAGATGACTGGACACAGGATAGTGAGCAACAGAGACCAGTAAGAAGACACTGTCATGGTGTGGCGCAGCACTAGAATGTATGCTACAAGACAAGAGCATAATAGTCATGGGACCCACACATTTGTAACCTCCATTTTGAGTCTGAATAATGATCTGCTACAAGGTGGAAATCTCTCAAAAAGGAAAGAGCCTGTGGTGGTGAGTGAAACCTGTCAGAGGATAAAAAAGGAGTGGAGATGTTAGGGGAGAAATAAAAATATAATCATGTTTCTGTGTGCAGTATGTGTACAATATAATCAAATGTTTTTCTATTAGCATAAAGAGAGGCGGCTTTAAGGCCGACAGCCCTCACTTTGGTAATTCACAATAGCTGTATTTGTTCTAACCATATGGAGTGAATTGAAGATCCACGACAAGTGAGAGAATGATAAAAACCTCCTGCTTACAGCAAGCCATGGCAAAATAGGTCATTTGTCTTGAGTACAAATGTCATGTGTTTCACTAACAGCATTATATTTACTCATGTTGTCTATTACTATTTTGCCAAGTTAGCTTAAATTGAGAGAAAGATTAGAGGTAAATGGCTTGAATGTTTATCCTCTTGTGGTTTCCTCACCTTCTTTGAAGAGTGACAGACAGCCCCAATAGGACACTCTACTCAAGAAGACCAATAGGAAGTCAATCACTGAGTTCTACAGATTAGGGAACATTAAACATAAAATGGCCACGATTCTGCGAAGAGAAGTTATTTCTGGACACGAATGTACGTGCAGAGAGGTGAGGATGCCATATAGAGGGATGGAATATAATGTTGTGAAATGATGCTGAACTTAACTCTCTGCTGTGGTGACACGAGGAGAGTTCCATGCACATGTTATAATAAACACTGAATAAAGAAACATCTCTCTGACTCTTATTGCATTCCTCATCTGATGACTCTGAAATAACTTTTTCCACAACACTTTTGACCTGTGCAGGTACTCAATGTGCCTATATATACTACCTTATAAAGAGTATGTACAGTTTTGGTGAAGAAAAAGTAGAAGAGTAGGCAAGCTTTGGGACATACCATCACGTCACACAATTGCATCTTTAAAGGATCGCTCTGTCACACGTTACATGCACCCTGTCACTGTGAACCGGCCTGTCAATCATCTTGTCACAGTTAACATCCTCCACATTTCCTTAAGCGCCAATGGTTGGGCAATTTTAGCCGATGAAGTGTGCACAGATCCACACTTCAAAAATCGATGAATAGTAGACCATCTGGGGACTTTTGGCATACTCTTTTCAACATACTATGCTTTGGGACACACTTATTCTAATCTCACATACTATTTAGGATGGATAGCATGAACATTGAGACGCAGGGCTAGTTTTCCTGAGTTGCCCTGATTAGTTAATTTGGTTCCACCTGTGTTTATTAATTATCTCATTTGCTAAGTTGTACTTAAGTCGTCTCAGGTTACGAATGTAACCATGGTTCCCTGAGTAGGGAACGAGACACTGCATCCTCTAGGGGTCGCTATGGATACGGGATACGGCTAAGAACCTAGCATTTTATACTTAGTCTTGCCTGTCACACAGGGGCTA
>NW_024877521.1:0-1822 GCF_018340385.1 Cyprinus carpio
GCAGGACACGAATAAGACTTCTGCTTCCATGTATCTTGTGCTTTGATTTTCCTTTGCACACGCTCTCCTGTATAGGCAGCATGGATGGTGGAACAAACAGACACTACTTGCGTGTCCATCCACTTCACACACACAAGAGGCCCGTCCCGAATCCACCTGATGGATCCCATGGGGGAGCTTCTGCTCAGTGAATTAGCCGCAGCCTTCGGGAAGTCCTTCCTCTGGTTCCCCTGTACGCCCCACAAGCACCAAACTTCGCATAAACGCCTGGGTGAAGAGCTTGCACTGTAGAAATCATCCATGTACACATGTACCCAGAGCCCAAAACTTTACAGTCCAGGAGAGACATCACCGCATCATACGTAAAGCTCACGGTCTGCAGGAAAGCTATTCCTGCCCGTAGACAGAGAAGTCCACAGTATATCCATTTGATGAGTCTGAAGGAGCAAAAAACTTGAATCCCAACTTTGTTGAAAACCGACTTTGTGCACCGTGTCATTCCAATATTTGCTCTGCATGCCACCAATCTCTCCTTCACAGCTAAATTTCTTCTAGGATGATAGAAGGCTTTGCACGCGAGACGAATAGTGTTCATGAGGGGTTTGATCCTGAACAGACGGTCATGTTGGGCTGTACCCCCTTTCTGTCGTTTTCCTTGTCTGCGTCTGGGTGACTCATGTGTACATTCCAGGAAATGATGCGGTATCTGTCCCTTGGCATAACTGTGGCGGGAAAAGGCAGAAAGAAAAGACTGTCCTGCCGCCAGTAGTCAGCTGATGGAGCTCATCTTCACCGCAGCCATGTAGAATACGAGTCCGATGTAGCGGTACAGCTCATCAACACTGACATCTGTCCATTTGTACTTGCGCCCTTTGCAATTGCCCTGGCAGCCTGAGCATTTGTGTTGTGGCACAGGTTTGTCATGGTGCTCTCTGTGAAAAACAGTTTGAAAAGACTCATGGGAGAGTGCGCGTCAGCAGCAGACAACTGCGGTCCAAGTTCCCGAGCAGGCAGGAATCTCAGAGGTCTGTGGAACCCGGATCAACATCAGTCACTGCTTTCCATGAAAGGGGTGTCCTGGCTCTCTCTTTGCAGCAGGCATCTGAGTCCACTCTCACATCTGTTTAAAACAAATAAATAAAATATGAGCATGGTGACAACAGGATCATTAAAAAGAAGCAATTTACAAACGTTTATATACACGTTATGTAAGCATTTCTATCTGACAGTATCAAGCAAACGTAAACTGTAAGAGGTAAAATGGCGGAGTAAATGCACACTTTAAGCGAGGATTTCTCAGAGTTGAAAACTGAGAAAGACGCTTGTGTGCCGCTCTTGTATGATGTGCATGTAAAGGCATTTTCCTAAAAGAAAAGTGCAAATAGTTGTAAGCATTGATTGTCCCAGGTAACATATCAGTGCATGCTGCATAGACTGATGGGCAAATTAATGCATATATAGACCTATAAGAGACGAGTTTTGTGCCCAGGTGATGGGGCATCAACATCTAAGTAAAGCACTTTCAAAACATTTGCACCTAAGCCACTATTTACAAACACATTTAGTTTCCATTGAAGAAACAGTCAACACAAATCAAAAGTTAGCAAAACTATTCATTTGGGATATAGTCTAAACATTCATTTTATCATATGTTACATTACAGAAGTTCTCATGGTTACAACGTTTCATAAGACAGTTCGATATAATGAAGAAAAAAGGACAATGCACTTCAGTCATTGGCTAACTAACAGATTTCAGTCTGGCAATAGGTCTTAAACAGCTTTATGATCATGCCCTAAACCATAATAATGAATATCGACTC
>NW_024877522.1:0-1932 GCF_018340385.1 Cyprinus carpio
TGTTATCACATTTGTGTGCTAATTTCTAATAATTTTATAATGAATGAAGCTTTTTTTTGAATATTTGTTCAGGGTAATTAACCAGGTTCCACCATCCACATGGCACTAAAAATATATACAAATAGAGGTCAGGAGTAATTGTGGAGTTCAAGAAGGATAGTGGCGCTTATTGTGCCCCACGGGCTGCCAGTTTTGTCCTCGCTTTGGTTTTCTCTGCTGTGGGATGACGAAAAACGGACGCATAGTTTGCCCTGTCTCATTTTATTTCTGGTGTTCCCAGGTTGGCGGAATAGTAAATTGCCATTCCTAGGCGTAATACATACACATTTCATCTCGCTGAATGTTTTTAATGTCCGCTTAATAAGGCTGTGTTATGAAAATGTGGTGATATATGTACATATAGCAGTACCGTGATTTTCAAAGGGCTTCTGTTAACGCCGCCGCCACACCTGTTGCTACTAAAGTCATCGCTTTGATAGAGTTTTTATTTTAGCTCCTTTGGAACATTTGTACCCATTACTTTGAAAATGTATGATACTGTGTAAAATGTTAAAAGCTAATGTTAAAAACTGAGTTTATGTAATGGTTAAAAGCTAATGTTAAAAAACAAATGCGATGAGCATATTTTAAAGTGGTCTCCAAATAAGTTAAAAAAATCTGTCAGCTCATGCATTTTGGGAAGAGTAAAAAAGCACTTTTTTTGAGCTGGAAATCAAGAAATGCATTAGTAGAACCATAGGGAAGTGGTGGCAATAAGCCATGTGTTATAAGTGTAAGTGACAAGCCATGTTTTATTCTTGAGGTAAAAAAGAGATATCTTACCATGTCTCATAAGCTAACGTCATTTTTTGACTTACTTAATCACACAAAACCATAACTCAGTATCTCATGAAGATGAAAAAAAGCATTGCAAATTGCGTTTTATCTCAAAAAAGCTACAGAGCTCATAGTAAACCACTGAAAGTGCTGCAACAGAGGTGAGGCATTTCTGGCACCAGAATGTCTGGTCAAAATCCTCTCTCTCTCTTTCTGCTGAGCGAGATGAGAAAGTTCTGTCTGTCTCCCCATTTATTTCTCTCTCCACGCAGAGAGTTTGCTTACGCCTGTCAGCCCATTTATTTACCTCCTATTGGTGTTTCCAGAGATCACTCCTACCTTGCAGGCCGAAGCTGATCCAGCGGATTACTGCAAATCCCTGGGACCAAAAGTGATCCTGATGCAACCAGCGAAGCTGCAAGCTAGTGTGAGGGAAGATCTTCCCGTGAACATTGATATACATGCCTATTTTAAAGAGGCATTCCTGTACTTTAATGAAGATCACATTTCTCACCGTGCTCTTTGCTCGCAAATTCAATACCACTCATCAACTAAACAACAGGAGATGCAAGTGAACTGTGATCCTGGATTCCCCAGACCAAGTGCTTTAGGAATTGGGAAGCTGCATGGCGGATGGCGAGTGAAAGGTTGGTGGACATCAAAAAGTATCCTTCATAATTTCCTCCTCCTATATGATGAACTGTTCCATTGCTGCCCAGTGTCCAAGAATGCCAGAATGGATTTCCAGTTCTTTCGTCAAGTCTGGCTGCAGATGAGGAGGGTTGTTTTGAGTACCATTTGCAGTTTCATGTATCCAGTGAGCCTTTACTGGAGTTAGAGGATTCTAGGATACTTTATTTAGTAAACTTAAGGAGTTAATCGACTTTTTAGATCATTCAGAATTAGAGTAGCTTCACCAGCTGCTGCTTGGTGATGTAGCTTCAGACGAAATGCAGGGATGTAAGTAATACTATGATAATACTAGCAACTGATAGAAGAAAGTGATGCTACATTACTGGGGGATTACTAGCCACAGCCCACATGGCACTATCTACGGCTAGTGACACACATGACACAGAGCTGCAGAAAATACTTACTAGTTATGAGGACTGTTAA
>NW_024877523.1:0-2076 GCF_018340385.1 Cyprinus carpio
CTGCAGTACAAAATGTGCCTCCCAAGGTAACCCCAGAGGGGGAAGGTGATGAGCTGGCTCAGGCGCAATGGGAAGATGCAGAGTTACATAAGATCATTGCTCAAAAAAAAAAAAGAGGGAGGGACTGGGTTGCAACCACCGGATGATCTACAAAAGTATGCACCAGTATGGTCCCAGTTACAAATGCAGGGCTCCCGGTTGGTGAGGTTTCCTCCATTGAACTCGGATGCCGCAAACCAGGTCCAGGTGGTTATTCCCACGGTAATGGTGTCAGACATCTTGAGACAGTTGCATAATGATGTTACGGGTGGACACTTGGGAATACAGAAATTACAAGCAAAAAGTGAAAGATCGGTTCTATTGGCTGGGCTGGTTTGGGGATGTGAAGCGGTGGTGTCGTGAGTGTGTGGATTGTGGGTCCAGGAAAGCTGTGGGGAAACAATGGCGGGCCCCACTCCAATCGGTGGTAACATCAAGGCCCTATGAGCGGGTCGCGGTGGATATTTTGGGACCTAACTTCCCGAAACCCCCAAAAAGAAAATAAATATATTGTAGTTAGCTAGATTACTTTCCAGATGGACGGAGGCGTTCCCTCTTCCTAATCAGGGAAGCGGAGACGGTGGCTAAGTTGCTGGTTGAACAATGGGTGTGCTGCTTTGGAGCCCCCAGGATAATCCATACCGATCAGCCGAAATTTTGAATCTAGGTTACTTAAAGAAGTGTACAGTTGCTGAACATTTATAAGACCAGGATCGCCATCAGATCATCCTCAATCGGATGGGATGGTTGAAAGGTTTAACAGAACACTGGCCTCTATGTTGTCTCTGTTTGTAGATGATAACCAAGCTAACTGGGATATCCTGTTGCCCGTATGTGATGATGGCCTATAGAAGCAGCGTTCACTCCAGTACTGGGTTTACACCCTACAAAGTGGTTTTTGGGAAAGAGATAGTCCTTCCTGTTGATGTTATGCTTAATTTGGGTGGGGGGGAAACATTCTCTTCCACATCAGAGTATGTGGCTAGACTATTGGAGACATTGTCTACAGTGGTAGAGGCGGTAAAGGGCCATCAGTTAAGAGCTGCGGTGAAGCAGAAGGCAGACTATGACTTCAGAGCACATTTCCAATATTATTCTGAAGGAGAATTGGTCTGGGTTCGGGGAAAGTGAGGAAAAGGGGGCTCTGTCCAAAATTACAACGACGGTTTAAGGGGCCTTATCAAGTCACGGAGAGGATAACCGAAGTTCTGTATAAACTTGTGCCAGTTGAGGGGGGAACAGAAATAGTGGTGCACTTCAACCGACTTAAACCATGTCTTGCTTCTGTAACAGAGGTTACCAGTCAAGAGGGTGCAGAGAGCCAACGGGTAGCTGGCGTCCCACTTAAGGAGACCTGGCTGCAGACGTCAGATTCTACAGCGGGTCGAGAAAGCGAGGTGACAGTGCCAGGGGCCAGATCCGAGGTGCCCCCAGTCACACCTACGAGGGGAGCAAGTGGGTGCCAGGAAGCAGTGCTGCCTCCAGTGATGGGATCACAAGGCAAGGGACCGGCCTGCTTGACCACACAGGACCAAGGTGGTCAAGGATCTTCACATGGGGCATATGCAACCATCAATGACTAGCCAAGTTCCAATGACCAGGGGAGGTCCAACAAGGTGCAACGTCATCAAAGGCTTATGTCCAGGGCGAGCAAGAAAAGGGCACCTGTGTGGTCCCAGGGACTATGAGATGTTTTGAATTTGACTTCGAGGTGAAGTCTACTTTATGGAATTGGGGGGAGTGTAATGGAAGTGGCGTGGGGAAAAAATGCATTATTATGACTGCTGTGTGTGGGGGGAGGGATTTGAGGGAAGAGGGGGTTGAGTTAAATAATTGTTGCACCTGACCATTGATGAGCGTGGAGTCGTAGAGAGAACGATAAATAGAGTGGCACAGCGAAGTGTGCGGCGCGCTGGGAAGCAGTAACTTTGCTAAACGCCGAGCTGCACTCAAGGTTGGGGGTGGGTGCCGTTCGCATGCTGTTTAGGGCTGCCGGCGGCGAAGATAGCTTAGTAGGCTAACCTGTAGATAAGGCCG
>NW_024877524.1:0-1872 GCF_018340385.1 Cyprinus carpio
CCACCCAAATTAAGCATAACATCAACAGGAAGGACTATCTCTTTCCCAAAAACCACTTTGTAGGGTGTAAACCCAGTACTGGAGTGAACGCTGCTTCTATAGGCCATCATCACATACGGCAACAGGATATCCCAGTTAGCTTGGTTATCATCTACAAACAGAGACAACATAGAGGCCAGTGTTCTGTTAAACCTTTCAACCATCCCATCCGATTGAGGATGATACGGTGACGTCCTGGTCTTATAAATGTTCAGCAACTGGCACACTTCTTTAAATAACCTAGATTCAAAATTTCGGCCCTGATCAGTATGGATTATCCTGGGGCTCCAAAGCGCACACCCATTGTTCAACCAGCAACTTAGCCACCTCTCCGCTTCCTGATTAGGAAGAGGGAACGCCTCCGTCCATCTGGAAAGTAATCCCCATAACTACAATATATTTATTTTCTTTGGGGGTTTCGGAAGAGGTCCCAAATATCCACCCGGACCCGCTCATAGGCCTTGATGTTACCACCGATTGGAGTGGGGCCCGCATTGTTTCCCCACAGCTTTCCTGGACCCACAATCCACACACTCACGACACCACCGCTTCACATCCCCAAACCAGCCCAGCCATATAGAACAGATCTTTCACTTATTGCTGTCGTGCCGGTAATTTCTGTATTTCCCAATGTGTTCAACACCGTAAAGTCATTATGCAATGTCTCCAAGATGTTGACAACATTACCCGGACGGGGAATAACCAACTGACATGTTGCGGCATCCGAGTTCATGGAGGAGAACCTAACCAACCTGGGGAGCCAGCATTGTTAACTGGAGGGACCTACTGGGCATACTTTTGTAGATCATCCGGTGTGGTTTGCAACCCAGTCCCTCCCTCTTTTTTTTTTTTTTTTTGAGCAATGATCTTATGTAACTTGCATCTTCCCATTGCGCCTGAGCTAAAGCTTCATCACCTTTCCTTCTCTAGTTAATTTTGGGAGGCACATTTTGTACTCAGAAGTTATTGCAGGCGCTCTCAATAGGGGGGTTGGCTCCAAGGGTACTGGAGTTGGATGGTGGTAAGCAGGCAGCCCAGAAGGCATCACATTAGCATGCCCTCGCCCCGGCGTATGAACAATTTATACTGGAAACTTGCTAACTGCTCCACCCATCTGGCTAACTGTCCCTCTAAGCCCCTGAAATTATGCAGCCACCCCAAGGAATTGGTGATCAGTTCTGCGAGGACAAATTCCCTCACCAAAAGGTAATAAATAAGCTTTTAAAATGCTTGATGAACGTGACTATGCTTAACAGCTTCCTTCTTGGTTGTGGTGATATTTTCTTTCCTGCTTAGTGAGGGCTCTGCTAGCATATGCTATAACATGTTCGAACCCCCCTCTTGTGACAATACACTTCCAATAATACCAGCATCGCTAGCATCCGTATCTACAATGACTGTTTTAGAGGGATCAGGGTATACAAGAACAGAGCCATTAAACTCACTTTGAGCTGCAAGCTCAAAAGTTGCTTGACATGCCTCTCTGTCCATTTAAAGGCCTGCCTTTCTCAGTGAGCTGGGTGCAGGGGGCGAGCTATCTCAGCAAACCCCTTTACAAACCTCCGATAGTACGAGGCTAAACCCAAAAAGCTCCTGACCTCTGTTTGATTTTTGGGCACCGCCACTGACGCACAGCCTCCACTTTTGCGGGATCTGCTTTCACCCCCTTTGATGAGATGATGTGTCCTAAATACTGCACCTGAGTGGCAAACAAGTTACACTTAGTGGGCTTGACTTTGAGATTAGCCTGGCGTAGTTTTATTAGAACTTCGTCCAGACGGTCCAAATGTTCCTGAAAGGTCCGTCCAAATATAATAATATCGTCCAAGTACA
>NW_024877525.1:0-1812 GCF_018340385.1 Cyprinus carpio
AAAGAATGTACATTATATGATCAGCTGAGTGTATTCTCCTTTAAAGTGTATACTCTTGAAATGTTCAACAAAACAAAAAGTACTAGTCTCATATATACATCATTTCACAAAAGAGAAAATGGGTTGGAATAAAGGACAAAAGAGATGGAGAAAGTATTGGTTTGAGTAGAGACATCTAACCAACAAAGGGATAGATCTCTAGACACTCAATTCAATCTTAAATGCATAAATAATAAGCAACTGAGAAATAGATAATCAAGAAAGGGTTTTATTCACTCCAGTTTATTGCATTGTTCTAAACTGGAAAAAAGCCAAATATGGCATGAGTCTTGTGGACTGTATTTTATGGTTATTTTTTTTGTTCCCTTACAAGTTTAAAGTAGCATTACCTGTTAAATTTCATCTGCTATGGAAAAGAACAAATCAGAACATTCCTCCAAAGTTCATGTTGAAAGTTCAAGAGTCATAAAGGTCTGAAAAACGCGCTTAATAGATGATGACAGATATACTTTTGGTGTTAATTATCCCTTTAAGTTTATCATATTTAATTTATATCAAACATTCACTGGTTTGTAAATGTACGGCTAATAGAACTCAATTCTCTTCCAGTCCAAGAATTCTTTTTTTTTTTCATGTTGGTATAGACTGGACAGGTCTTTTTAGCAGACTGGGGACCAAAAAAAAAATTGAGATATACAGTACATACCATATAATCATTATATGTTTATTGATGGCATTCACTACCGACTTTACTATTTACCTAGCAAACAATGATGGTTTCACACTCTCTCTCGGTCTTGGTATTAAAGAAGATGATAATGAAGAAATTGTTCTCGCCAGTCACAAGCTGTCCAAAATCATTAAATGCAATGCTTAAAGGGTTATTTCACGCGAAAATGGTAAAATTCTTATCAGTAATTACTCACACTCATGTTGTTACAAACTTCATCAGACTTTCGCTCATCTTCTGAACACACAAATTAAAGACATTTTGATGAAATTTGATAGCCGCCCCACCCTTCTCATAGCTTCTAGGTAATTTCATCCTGCTGGCCCAGAAAAGTTAGTAAAGACATCGTTAAAATAGTCCAAGTGACTACAGTGGCTCAACTAGAAGTTTATCAAGCAATGAGAATACTTTTTGTGCACAAAAAATAAAATATATAAATAACGACTTTATTCAACTATTAATTTTCTTCAGTGTCTGGGCCTCTGATGTGAGTTCATGAGAGCGCCACGACGCATACGTGAGAACTGAGAAGATGACGCATGCAGATGGGTCTGGATGTAGTGTTTAACATGGTTCTAAAGTGTGCATTTCCTGGATGTCCGAATGTTGAGAAACCAACAAGAGAAAAGCGTAAAAGTGCCTGTGCCGCCAAAATTAATAGCTTGTTCACTTTCCCATCAAATGATGGTAGGCTTCATCTCAGTTCTAAGCATGCGTTTTTGGATTTCATCAAAATATCTTAATTTGTGTTCGAAGATGAGCGAAAGAAGTCTTACGGGGTTGGAACAACATGAGGGTGAGTAATTACTGACAGAATTTTTGGGTGAACTAACCCTATAAGATCTGTGCATGGGAGACAATTCTGTGGTGGATGTCAAAATATATTAACAATACAAAACAATTTTAGATTCAAATTCAATTTCTATTGTTTATAGATCTGCCAGGTTCTCACACCAGCCAATCACAGTGCACTCCCTCTCCCAAATACTGATTACTCAGACCTGCACCTCATCATCACACTCATCACCTCCATCATAAATACACACACCTTACCCCAGCTCATTGTCCGGTCTCATTACCTT
>NW_024877526.1:0-1744 GCF_018340385.1 Cyprinus carpio
TTAGTTAATGACTTACATCAAGAGTCTTTCCTCTGAAATTTAGAAATCTAAATTGAGTGAATCTAGAAGAAATCTACAGATGCAAACAGATGGAGGGGTAGGCTACACTCTAAAAAAAAATGTAGTAAATCTGAGTAACTGCATCTGTACATTAATAAATAAAAACTGAGTAGAAAGGTTAACATTAAACATTAAAATAACAATATTTATAAATTAACTTTTTATTTATGAACTTTTTTTTATTTCCTCTAAACCTTTATAAAATAGTATTCATACAACCACAAATACATAAATGACATTTTTATTTAATTTTATTTAATTTTACTCAATTATTTTAAGTAAGTTCAAACAATCAAGTAAGATTTTCAGAGATTTTATTAAGTTAATTGCCAATGTTTACTAAGCCACAGAATATTTTTTGAGTGTAGTAGGTTTTAAAACAAACTCCATCTAAATGTGGGATTTTGAAGAAAGCGATAGTTTACGATGGTGGATGATACAGTCCCTCCCTCAAATGTGAACCTAAGTCCCAGGTCAGTCCACCATCAGTTTATTGTGTATGTGTACATGCTGAGCAATAATAATATTGATGTAGTTGATTATAACATGAAGGCAATTCAGTATTCTTGATGCTTGTTTGTGTGAAGCTAAAATTTATTTTGCTTGTGAAACAAAAGTATTTCAACAATTACATTTTAATCATGCTTGCAGTGCAGGCCAGGCAGGCAGCATAATGCCAACAAAAGAGAGATACAGGAAAAGGAGGAGAAGGAGCGCCAGGAAACAGCCAAAGTAGCAATCGCTAAAATGCATGGTTCCACCAGGTTCCAGAAGCAAAACCAGAGAGAACATATAACTCAGATGCTGATGTTACGACCTGACCAGATCAGTTGCAATCTCTAAAACAGACAATGAAGCAAAAGGAGGTTATTAGGGCACGACTGACACAGATGACAAAGATGATCTGAAGGAAATCCATGTCAGCGGTGAATAGGAAGAGACTATATTAGTAGGGGAAACGGTGGATAATGCTGGAGTTTGAGGAAGCAATAGAAGATGATTGAGGTTGGAGTGGAAACTGCTGGTAGTGCAGAAGGGGCCACAGCAAAAATGTGCCTCCTTAAAGTATCCAACAGATCCTGCACACAACAAAGCTTTTGATCTCCAGTGTAATGCCAGTTATGTGAAAATGTGTGTCGATAGAGGACCATGCCAACCTTTTCTCAGATTGCCCCCAAGAATACTGAAGGCCATCATTTCAGATCAAGACATGGTATGAAAATAGGCCATGGTTGGAGTATTCACCCTGACAAGTGATAGTATGTACCGCTTTAGCTGTCGGCTTTTTTCTTAATTAACAAAAGTAAAATAACGGAAAGTACGTGGAGAGTGGCTAGTGTTGACAACTGGAAAAGGGCACTTGAAAAAAATGCAAGAGCATGCAGACTCAGAGGCCCACTTAACAAGCATATCATATGCTCAAGACAAGGCAAAAAGAGAGAGAGAGAAACAAAGAAACAGAAATTTTGACCCGATTAATTGACATAACTTTATATCTTGCACGGCAGGGGAAGGCTTTCAGGGGTGATGATGAGTCTGCCACAAGCTCAAACCAGGGCAACCTTCCTTGAACTTGTTAAAATGTTTAGCCAGTATGACAGTGTACTCAGACTACATTTGGATAATGTCAAAGACCAGAAAATGGGTAAGAAGAGGTGTCAAGTTTCACTTCTCTCAAAACAGA
>NW_024877527.1:0-1614 GCF_018340385.1 Cyprinus carpio
CCATCAATTAAAAGTAATCAGTTATGATACAGCGTTACCTATTCATAAAAAGTAAGCGTTAGAGTACTTTCATGCGTTACCAAAAATTAAAAGCCGTTTGCAGCGGACTCACACATGACAGACACAGCCCCCGGCCCCTTTAAATGCACCTAGAATTAAGTGACTCCGACAATGAATAACGTCGGTCATCGACTAAATTAACACTTGCGGGATAACAATAACAGGAAAGAAGACAGTCAATAGGCTATTCACAAAGTTTTATTTATTTTATTATCACGGGAAACATATTATTAATCAAATTAACTCTTAGCCGGGGTAGCCTAGGCTACTGTATATTATGAGCACCACAAGAAAACTCCTGATTTTCTTTAACTTTAAATATGCAGTTATCAAAGTACAAGGCATGCTTACTTATAAACACAACTAATAAACAGGCTTGGAGTTTAGAGCCATTTAGAAATGATGAACAACCAGCCAGCCAACAATCCTAACAGAAATTAACAGCTGCCTGTCAAACAAAAATGATAACAAACCGGAATTAAATCCTTTTTGGCGTCGACAGAAGCTTTCACCAACGCAGAGTGTGCATTTTACCGCTATGTTCTTTTTTCTTTTCGCTTTTGACAAATTGAAAATAATGCGCGTATTCTCCATAAACCAAACGCTGTCCCTTCTCTGCCATCTTGCCGGAGTTCAAAAAACCCCACACACACAGGGTCAGGCGCAGGGCAACAGATCTATCACAGCCATTGACTTTACCGTGAGAGCTCGCCCGCTTGATACATCCGCAGGTGGCACAGTGCAGACCTAGGCCTACCGTCTTCGACAAAGCAGGCTGCAGTCGGATTTTCTTTCCCAAAAATAACGGATTACTTTTTTTAAAAAATAACGGTTACTGATTACTTCTACGCGACGGGGAACTAACGCTAAGTTACACATTTCAGGAAAAAAAGTAATTAGAGTACTCTAACGCGTTACTTTGTAACGCGTTACCCACAACACTGTCCACCCCTCTTTACTTCCATGTCTCCTGGAAAGCATAGCAAATGAGACAGATAGGGTTTAATGAAAGCACTAAGACCAAGCAAGAGCAGAAGTGAAGGAAATCAGTGGGGCCATCTTAGAGGCCAAGCTTAGAAATGGAACATGAAATATATCCATTACTGAAACCCACCGACTAGCGGTGGCAAGGCCTCCTGTTCTCAAAATGAATTTAAAACTTTTAGACTTGGATATACCCTCAGGGATCCCCTTCTCTCTTGACTGCAAAGCCTGTTGAGGAGGACGGAGGAAAGAAACACTATATATCAAAAGGACATTAACCTATACAAACACATTCAAAGATGCGGGCTCAATTGTTAAACAGAAGCTAACTAATCCTTTAATGTACCCTTTGGCCATATCGCTGGCATAAAAACTCTAAATGGCTGTCGAACCATAAAATGGGTCTACTAAAGGAGAGATGAGAAAGAGAGGAGAGAGAGGAGAGACGAGAGGAGAGAGAGAGAGAGGATTGTGATTGAAGACCAATCACACAGCCTCTTCTTGTGACCAAATAATTAAACATCTATTGAATTTGGTTTAATATATGGGGAGGCCGAGGGACCAGTTGTC
>NW_024877528.1:0-1772 GCF_018340385.1 Cyprinus carpio
AGTAGAGAAGAGGCTATGCGGGCACTTCAGAGTCTCCAGGCAGGCAAAGCACCTGGCCCGGATGGCACAAGTTCTGAATTATATAAGGAATTCCATTATGTCCTGCTGGATCCCCTTCTTCTTGAGATGTTAAACCACTCTTTTTGGAAAAGGATTACTTCCCCGATTCGCTAAGTAGAGGCTGATATCTCATTGATTTTAAAAAAGGGAAAGATCCAGAGGACTGTGGATCTTATAGGCCGTGATAAAGCACTGCTCACTCCTGATTTGAAACTGTTATCCAAAATACTTGCACTTAGATTAGAGCAGGTATTGCCAATATTAGTCTCTGAGGACCAGACTGGTTTCATTAAAGGAAGGAGTTCTAGCTACAATGTCAGAAGGCTTCTAAATATAATTAATATCTCACAGAATCAAAAACTTGACACTTTAGTTTATTTCATTAGATGCCGAAAAGGCATTTGATCGATGGTTGAGTGGCCCTATTTAGTTTATATTTTGCAGAAATTTGGGTTTGGAGATAAGTTTTTGAGGTGGGTGCAGCTGCTCTATAATAAGCCTTCATCTGCCGTCATCACTAATAGCGTAGATCCTAAAACACATTTCTTCTGGTAGAGGCACTAGGCAGGGCTGCCCTTTACGCCATTATTGTTTGCCTTGCCATTGAACCTTGGCGAAGCAATAAGATATGATTCGGTGATTAGAGGGTTACAATAAATGACAGACAACACAAGATTTCACTCCTTCTATGCAGACGACATTCTGCTCTTTGTGTCGGATGCAAGCACATCAGTTCCCACGATTATTAGATGTTATACACTTCTTTGGAGAATTTTCTGGTTGGTAAGATTAATTTGAGAAAAATCTGTTGTTTTACCACTGGGTAGTCTTACCTCGGAAACACAAATGCTCTCCCTCTTTCCCCGTTAAATATTCCATGTCAGGTTTTACCCTATCTAGGGGCTTCATATAACCTTGACATTTCCAACTTTTATTTAAAAGTAACTTTGCTCCTCTTTTGGAAAAAAAAAATTCATAATGATTTGCAGAGGTGGAATGCTTTTTCCCGTATCTTTTTTTTGGGAAGAATTGCTATAATCAAAATGAACATTTTACCTCGTTTAATGTACCCCTTAATGATGCTGCCTATTCTACTTTCTAGCAAAGTTATTATGGAGCTTAATGGATGGCTTTCTTGTTTTATATGGGTAAAAAGAAACCAAAGTTGAAAATGAGCAAACTACAGCTCCCTAGTCATAGGGTAATTGTCTAGATCCCTAATATCAGATTGTATCAGCTGGCGTGTCAGCTTCTTCGTTTGTATGGATTGGTTGAAGAATGATCCAGGTTCTATTTGGCTTGATCTTGAAGCACTCACAATCTCTGTGGCCCTCTTCAGAATCTTTTTGTTTTGTTGTCAACCTAAAAAGTTAAAATTTCTATATGATAGCCCAATCATACCGAACACTCTTTAAAGCTTGGGCTCCAGTCACGCAAGAGACCCAGAGGTAGGTTTAATTTGACATCAGCTCTTACACCAATTCAAAATAATCCAGACTTTCCTCCTGGTACTATTGATGACTCTGGGTTTAACTCCTGGAATTCTTTTTTTAGGTATTGTGGAGGCTGAAGGATATATTTGAGGATTCGCCACTTCTGTCTTTTGAACAGTTGTTAGCTAAATTTAATCTGCCAAAACATACTTCTTTTTTAGGTATTCGCAGCTAAGTGGGACTTCATTGGAAAAAAGACCACTTTGTATGCTATTCAAT
>NW_024877529.1:0-1836 GCF_018340385.1 Cyprinus carpio
TAAAACTTCCCTCATTAATGATATTCTAACATCTTAATGAAAAGATTTGCAATGAAGACAAACAATTTCAATTAGGTGCTATGATCCTTGAACTTATGTTAGGCTTTGCTCAGATTTTATCTAATGAATAGTAGCTGCTCTATTGGTGCAATAGCAAATGAACAGAAAGCCCTGAGAGGAGTATAAAAAAAGCATTTTTTTTTTCTGATATAGAAAGTTGGTTGAAGCACTTTTTAAGACTAAGCTTTATTAAAGATGTTGATAGCATCTAAATGAGAAATGTTTTTGCAATGCACAAAGAAGTAGATTTCAGTTAGTTACTATCTTTATGATCATGAACTTATATTTGAACTCTCAGCATAAGACTCTCGACTCCTAGCGCTTCTGTCTTGTGACATCACCAGTCAGTTATGCCACTAAGCAAATGAATAGAAAGAAATCCCACAATTGATGAAAACCTACTTCATGCACTTTTAAGACTAAAGCGGTTTATGCACCTTTAAGACTTCAAAAAGCACCCACTATATGATGTTTTCTTTTTATCTTGGGAAATGTTTTTGCAATGCACAAAAACAGATTTCCAGAAAGTTACTAGCTTCATGATCATGAACTTATGTTTTGAGCATCCTCAAGTATAAGGCGGCTTGTTCTAAAAGCTGCGTTTCTGTGAGAAAGTCACAGTCAGTTAGTGCAAACTAAATAGAAATGAATAGAAAGAAATCCCACAATTGATGAAAATTTACCTTCACATTTGCTTTTAAGAGGGCCAAAGCCCACCCGGTATTAAAGAGAGGTTTCCTGCACCATGTGAATTAACATGTCATGTGCTGCGTACCGATATACAGCAGATTTTTGCAATGTATTTAGAATTTTAAGCTTACGAGGAAATTATGTTAGAGCTTCCCCAGGCATTAGACACTTAGTTTGGTTATAGGAACAGTGGCATGTTAGTGCAGCTAAACAAATGGAATGGGGCGAAAGCCACAAGTGCTGAAAACCTGCTTTATCTGATACTTGAAGTTGGGTTTGTGCACCTTTACAAGACTAAGCATAGCCTGATGTTTCTAACATCTTGAAATGTTTTGCAATGCAGAAAAACAGATTTCCAGAAAGTTACTACTTTCAGCGATTGCTTGAGCCATATTTAGAGCTTCACCGGCATAAAGACGCTTAGTTTAGCTCCTGCCCACATTACATGATGTTTTCTAACATCTAATTTAATGTTTTTGCAATGCACAAAAACAAATTTTCAGTGAGTTCCTAGCTTTATGATCATGAACTTATGTTTGAACATCTCAGCATAAGACGCCTTGGTCTAGCGTTTCTGTGAACAGTCACAGTCATTTAGTGCAATTACGCAAATGAATAGAAAGAAATCCCACAATTGATGAAAACCTACTTTATGCACTTTTAAGACCAAAGCTTGCCCGTGCATTAAAGAGTGTTTCCCTACCATGTGAATTAATATACGCAAAAGTAAATGTATATACATATTTTAATGTGTTAGAATTTTGCTTACAAATTATGTTGTAGAGCCGCCTGGAGCATTAGACAATTTAGCTTAGCCATTCTGAACAGTAACACTCTGCCAGGCGCAAATTCAAGCAAATGAACAACAGAAGGAAAGCCTACGCGCTGAAAAACCTACTTATCTGATATAGAAAGCTGGTTTATGCACCTTTACAAGACTAAAGAAAGCTTGCCTTACACCAGCGATGATGTTTCTAATATCTTGGAAATGTTTCTGCAACGCACAAAACAGAGATTTCCCAGAAAGGATTTTAGCTTTATGATCAGCAGACATGTTTGAACATCTCAGCATAAGACGCTCGGGCT
>NW_024877530.1:0-999 GCF_018340385.1 Cyprinus carpio
CAACATAGCAGGTATAACCAAAATCGCCGTTAGCTCTGCATTCTTCGTCAGCCTCCTGCCCCTTATAATTTTCCTGAACCTAAAAACAGAAGGCATTATTACGAACTGACAATGAATAAACACCCAAGCATTTGACGTAAACATCAGTTTCAAATTCGACCACTACTCCCTAATCTTCGTCCCAATCGCCCTATACGTCACCTGATCAATTTTAGAATTCGCACTATGATATATCACTCCGACTCCCAACATTGCCCGATCTTCAAATATTACTCCATTCCTAGTAGCCATATTATCCAGTTACAGCCAACAACCTATCCAACTAATTTATCGTGAGAAGGCGTAGGCATCATATCATTCCTACTCATCGGATGATGACAGGACGAGCAGACGCCAACACCGCGGCTCCCAAGCGTATTTTAACCGAGTAGGAGGCATTGGACTAAATACAATGACTAGCAATAAACCTTAATTCCTGAGAAATTCAACAAATCTTTGCCCTGTCAAAAAAACTTTGATATAACAATTCCCCTAATAGGACTTGCCCTAGCGGCAACAGGAAAAATCAGCCCAATTTGGCCTCCACCCGCTGACTCCCGTCCGCCATGGAGGGCCCTACACCCAGTATCCGCCCTACTCCATTCAAGTACTATAGTCGTCGCAGGAATTTTCCTACTAATCCGCCTTCACCCCCCTCATAGAAAACAATCAACTAGCCCCTAACAAACCTGCCTCTGCCTCGGAGCATTAACCTCACTATTTACAGCCACCTGCGCCCTAACCCCAGAACGACATCAAAAAATTGTAGCCAATGACGAACAAGGTATACTTTGTAATTATAGGAAACCCCACGATTCCTGCCCCTATCTCCAATCAACGAAAATAACCCACTAGTAATTAACTCCATCAAACGACTTGCCTGAGGGAAGCATTATTGCAGGACTCATTATTACACAAAATTTCCCACCAATAAAAACACCCAATCATAACAATATCAAT
>NW_024877531.1:0-1869 GCF_018340385.1 Cyprinus carpio
CTTTACAGAAGCAGAAAAATCAATCCATCAGCTGTAATGTATTTCAGACTGGCAACTGTACAGAATGGTGAGAAAATAAAATCATATCCAGCAAGATCAGCATAAAAACCTTCAAAAACTCATATTTCTCTTATTGAACAGTGATTTCCTAAACTGTAATGCTACCAGCGCCCACTCAGATGATGTGACACATGATTTAAGAAATAAAAAATATAAAATTTTTTTATTTAAATGTAAATGTTTGTTTTAAACTTGTTGAACTGTTCTCATAACCTGAACACAAAAACAAACATAAACCATGAGCAGCCGAGTCTGATTCACAAACAAATATGACTCCATGAGTCTGTTTTCAACCAATCATTTAAAAGCCTGATGAGCTCAGGATTTATTGATATGAATTAGTCTGACAAGTCCATTTTTACCCACCAAAAAGGCTATATTTAATATTGTGCCATACATTTTTGCTTATAGCCATGTGTCTTATTTTCTTTCTCTGTCTCTGTAGACCGTGATCCCGTGAAGACACATAATATCATGCTCTTGGAGCTCAAGTCCATGACCCCTCTTGACCCCACACACACTCTCCACAGGTGAGATCGCCAAAGTCAGATCATCATCACAGATGATCACATGACCATCTCTCTCGCCTTCCACACAGACCGCTCGTCCCAGACCTGAAGACTCTTGATCCTAAACATGAGAACTACCAGTAAGTCTGAACCAGATCTCAGCATACCCACAAACTCTCTTCAGTTCTAGTTTGATTGTTTCATGAAGCTTGTGGAAGGTTTATAATGTTGTTGATGAACTTCAGTCAGTCGTTCTTCTTTCTTGTTGTTTTGTTCCGCTCCCCCCAGGACGATGCGGCAGGAGAGTGGGCGGAGCCCACCGGATACCAATCTCTGAGCTTTGTGGCCAGCGCCACATATGATGAGGCGTCCTTCGTGAAGGCTTAAATACCTTGACGTAACAGTGGAATAAAATGAAAGTTAAAAACTGGTGGGTGTCGTCGTGTAAATATATAATGTTATAATTAAGTCAGCAGAGCAAAACTACATGAAGTGATATTCCAGTTGTGAGATACAACCACTGTTTTATTATTTCACAGCATTTTCATGCTTTTCAATCATAAGTGATCATTGGACCCTGATACTTGAACAAAATCATAACTGTGCACACTCACAGCAGACCAATGTATTATTATATGGTGTCAAAGTGGCTTTTTTTGCACTTTCCAAGTATGATCTGTTCTTCTTTGTCTTTGTGTTTCCCTCAAACTACCAGCAGAGTTCACCATCTCTGCTCCTGACATCAACACTGCATGTTCATCCAGCTATGGGGGCCGGTAAAATCAGTAGCTAAAACTGTAGAGGTTGCAAATCTGTCTGCAAGGACCTTGTCATATTAACATTCAGATTTGTACGTTGAAATTTACGACTCACAGCTCTGATGTGCTAAGTGAATCATTCAATTTGCACAAACAGAACAATGAGTCATAGCACCCGATGTTTTGAATTGGCAGTGTGTAGATTCCACAAATGGTCTGAAACGGTGTAAAATGACATTCATCATCAAAGGTAAATGACCTGTGCAAGATGTTTATGGCCCATAGTTTGCTTTTGTATCTTTACTTCTATTTTTCGCTGCACAATTGCAAATCGGCACCCTACAAGCCTGTCAGGATATGGTCTAGTGTCCAAGTTCCCATCTAAGCGCTCTGACTTTTGCTACTCTTTTTGCGTCTTCCTGTTGCAAAACCCACTTGTGTATCTGCGGATGTGAGAGGCGCAGAGCGCGGGAGCGGGGCGTTGAAGTCGCGCATGAAGACATTTTATTGGTCGATGCACAGTGAATCTAGTATCTTAAAAT
>NW_024877532.1:0-1738 GCF_018340385.1 Cyprinus carpio
AGTAGCGGAGGGGAGGCTCATGGGGCGGCTGACCTGAAGAATCCCTTGCTGTCTGCAGAGGACTATACGACAAGCAGAGTTGGCGGTTTTCCGGTAGAAGTCCAATCAGAGTGCTTTGCAGAGGAGTTAAGTCGTCTCAAAGCTGGAAAGATAGTATGTGGTGTGGCTTCTTACCCCTTTCCCCAGAGCTAGACCGGTCAAAGTGTCACAGTAGGAGCCGAACTCCGGCGTGCAGAGTGGTTGGACCCTGCGTTTCAAACATCCAATCATCTTGGATAGCCCTTCATATTGGACAACTAAGCTGCTTATTCAAGATTACCTTGATGCCGCGTCTGTGTCACCCAGGACCAGAAGCGGATGTACATAGAAAGCTCTGGCGTCACTTCTGAATCCTCCGAGGAGGTAGAGAAGGCGATTAAGAGGGTTCCAACACCAATGTGTCAAGAGTGCAGGAGATGGAAATCCAGCCATCAATCCGAAGGTAGCTGATTTACCAGCCAGCCGGTTACAGTGCTACAAACCAGCGTTCTACTTTCGACTGGAGTAGATTGTTTTGGACCGTTCAAGTCCAAACTGGGGAGGCGTTCAGAAAAGAGATGGGGTATCATTTATAAGTGCCTCACCACCCGAGAGCAGTGCACTTGGACCTCATACGGGATGGATGCCGACTCCTTTCTCGATGAGTCTCAGAAGTTACATTGCCCTTGGCGGACTCCAAGCTGAGGAGCTCTACTCAGACCAGGGTACAATTTTTTGAGGGAGGTGAAGGAACTCAGTGAATGCTTCCACGGTATGTCTCCAGATCTCCGACAACTTCTTGCCAAACAGAAGATTGATTTCCGTTTCAATCCTCCTGCCGCACCACCGCATTTTGAAGAGTACGTGGGAGCGGGAAATCAAGTCTGTCAAGACAGCATTGTACACGGTCACCCCAGGTTCAGCCAACCTCTGAGGTACTGCACAATGGATTCTACTTGCGAAGTTGAGAGCTATCTTAAATTCAAGCCGCTGGGATACACCTCATCTGATATTTGTTGACTTAGATGCCATAACCCCAAATGTTCTCCTCATGGGGGGCGGCGGGGATGGGGCACTGCCTCAAGTAGTGCTATCAAGGTGTGAAGGTCTGAGCAGGCGGAGATGGCGACAGTGCCAAGGTTATAGCCCGGATCACTTCTGGGCCAGGTTCATTAGGAGTTATTTGCCTGCTTGCAGCACAGGCAGAAGTGGCATGTGGAGCCCCAGAGGATCCTGACGAATGAGCTCCAGTAGTTCTGTTGATAGACCCCACAGTTCCCCCCAGAGCACTCCTGGCCCATTGGTAGAGTGGTTTGCAGTACCTTGGCAGTGCAGATGGTCCGGTAAGTGCAAGACAGATGTCCAAGTCAAAGGGATAAGGTTTATACTGAGGCCCGTTGCCCGGCTGATTGCTCTGCTTCCCACAATCCCGAGTCTAGGCTGGGATGAGAGCGATGCACTCCGAGTGGCCAAAGATTCAACTTAGCCTTTGTGGGGACAAATTGCACCTGTTGGGGGCAGCTGTGCAAAAGGCGATAAAAGAGTGATATTGCTGCTACATTGAATCTGTTGAGGACTTTGATTTTGAAATACGCGCATCACGTATCGGTACGTGTGTACATCGATGAACGTCAGTATGAAGCAGTTGACAGTCTGTGTCTGTGTCATAGCGATCGGTCTCTCTGCAGCAGGTGCCAGAGACGTTCATTACAATACGTAA
>NW_024877533.1:0-2551 GCF_018340385.1 Cyprinus carpio
TATTTCTTTTTTTTTTTTTTTTTTAATCATGTTAAGGTATGGTGATTGCTATGTACTAGTCTAGACTGCTGATTGTCCTTGAAGCCTTCAATGTTAAAATACTTCCTCTTGTAAATACTGACTTAATATAAAGACTATAAGCAAACCATATGTTGGCTGATTTCATAACTCTCTGTTTCTATGGTGCCATGAAAACACAGTAATGTTTGTTTGAGTATCTCAACCAGGCCAACACAGCAAGTGTGGCTGAGCTTACTGGTATGAGCTTGGGATCAGAGCATTGTCTGTTCAACCAATGGCAGATGAGGGAGTGTTAATGAAACCTGCTTGAAAAACAAAAAACCTCAACTTTAAAACAGTACTTTACGAAGACCCTTTACCCCATTGGTCTTTTCTCTTCATTACTTCTGGTAATTTGACTCCTATTCATTACTCCATTTCTTTCACTTTTTTCTCTGATTCTTTTTGTCTCTCTTCTTCCATCTATTTTTAATTCATCATTTATTCTGTCTGCCCTCTGTTCTTTTCTTTCTTTTTATTCTCTCCCCTGCTCTTTTTATTTTGAACGCTGCATGGCAATCAATTCTCAAGTCACAGGAGGGCTGTTCATTCCCTTTTGACTGGTAAGGAGATCCATTGGTCTGTCAGTTAAAAGAGTGGCATAAATGTTCTCTCCAGCTCTCAATCCCTTTGCTAACTTAGCCTAAAGAAATAAATGCATGTCCCACTAGGATACTTTTACATTTAATACCTGAGTTTAAGTGAATTAAAGGACAGATGGGAGGTCTCATCTATGCTTTAAAATGAACCTGTTTGTAATGACCATCCTAAGTTATTATGATAGCTGGCTTGGCTTAGAAATGTTTAATCTAAGAATTTAGACCTGTTTTGTAAACTGGATCAAAATGATTCATTAAATAAGATCTTACTCAAGAGAATGGTCTATTTATTCATGCAGTCCTTTATATGACTCCATTTTGGGAGTCATTTTATGGCACTAACCACACACAGACGCAGCCGGGAAGGAATCTTAGCTACAGTTGTCTCTATTCCTCTTGTTAAGCCACTCCTGAACCACAGACAACGTCAGAGGCGTCCTTACCTGGGCTAAGGGAGAAGAAGAACTGACTGTTGCCCAGTGGTCCAAAAAGTCCTCTTTTCAGATGTGAGAGCAAGTTTTGTATTTCATTTGGAAACCAAGGTCCTAGAGTCTGAGGAAGGGGTGGAGAAGCTCATAGCCCAAGTTGCTTGAAGTCCAGTGTTAAGTTTCCACAGTCTGTGATGATTTGGGGTGCAATGTCATCTGCTGGTGTTGGTCCATTGTGTTTTTTGAAACCAAAGTCACTGCAACTCGCTTCTACTAAGAAATTTTGGAGCACTTCATGCTTCCTTCTGCTGACCAGCTTTTTGAAGATGCTGATTTCATTTTCCAGCAGGATTTGGCACCTGCCCACACTGCCAAAAAGCACCAAAAGTTGGTTAAATGACCATGGTGTTGGTGTGCTTGACTGGCCAGCAAACTCACTCAGACCTGAACCCCAGAGAGAATCTATGGGGTATTGTCAAGAGGAAAATGAGAAAACAAGAGACCAAAAAATGCAGATGAGCTTTGAAGGCCACTGTCGGGCTTCCATACCACCTCAGCAGTGCCACAAACTGATCACCTCTCCATGCCACACGTAATTGAGGCAGTAATTAAAGCAAAGGAGCCCCTACCAAGTATTGAGTACATGTACAGTAAATGAACATACTTTCCAGAAGGCTGAACTACTTACTAAAAAGGTTTGTTTTTTTTTTTTTTTATTGGTCTTATGAAGTATTCTAATTTTGTGGTAAGGTTTTTGTTAAATGTGAGCCAAAATCATCATTAAAACAAGCAAAATTGCCAATACAGCAGAAGTTTACCTGGAAATATATTGAGGGCCTTCAAATATTGCCCTGCATTAAAGGGGAGATTGAGTCAAAAACATTTGAGAACCACCCTTTAAAAAAAAATTCAATAATATTAATAAAAAAGAGAAGAAATCAAGAGACATTTACTATTAATACAAATCAATGCTGTTGTCTGTTTTCATATACTCTAATGTCTTCTTCGGTTTTAGAAGTCAAGAAAATATTGGCCAAAAATAAAGTTTGGTAATTACAACATCTGTGCTAAATCCACGCAGTGCTGCACAGATGACTTTACCTGAAAAAAATGTAATAAACAAGAACACAGCATGTGTAAGCCTCATTAATCTGATAACAGCAGAGACTAAACATGGCCATCCAAATTAATCCCATGTTACCTCACATCATAACCCATCTGCTAGAGTCAGAATCATAACGCTTGTCTCTCTGGCTGACTCAGCACACACCATTAGTGGAAGCCGAGGATCT
This sequence comes from Cyprinus carpio, assembly GCF_018340385.1. Lineage (NCBI taxonomy): Eukaryota > Metazoa > Chordata > Actinopteri > Cypriniformes > Cyprinidae > Cyprinus > Cyprinus carpio. Next base: position 2,380 of record NW_024877533.1, read on the forward strand.
AAATGTTTAATAGTACATTAGAGTCCCCATCGACCCTGCGGATGTGCTGAGAAAGACACTTTCCCTTCCAGGCAGGCTTCAGGGGTGAAAGCATTGTACTGTCTGGAGTTTTAACCTGTGGAGAATTTTGGATTAAAATGTCGATACTTAGGTGACCGATGCCTGGGCTTTT
>NW_024877534.1:0-1866 GCF_018340385.1 Cyprinus carpio
CCAACATTCTCTTACAACGAAAGTTCCAGCATTGAATTGCTTGAATTCTTTGTCATTTCTTTATTTGCACTAACTTAATTTTACTGTTCTCGAGAAGCACTTATCTATCCTTCTTGTGCTCAAGGAGGCTCTATCCTAACTTCATGAATACAAAACTACTAACACATTAAAACCTGTCTTTAAGCATTGCAAATAACATTTCATTTCATGTTAGAAACATGTTTCATGTGGGCCAGCTTTAGTGTTAACCTTGCATAAACCAACTTTCTCTTACAGAGAATGAAGGTTTCAGCATATGAGGACTTGCATTCTCTTCAGTTGTTTAGTTGCACTAACACAATGTTACTGTTCTCAGAAGCAACACTCCTAACACAATGAAAATCTTTCTGCATAGCAAATATCCTATATTTACATTTGTTAGGAAAACTATTTCAAATTGGGCAATAGCTTTAAGTGCTAACCCAAATTGCTATAAACCAACTTTCTGTTAGAAAGCATCTTTTTTGTGGCATGCATAAATCTAGGTTCATTGGGGCATTGTTCGGGACTCTCTCACATTTTCCCTTATACAGATATATGTTTTATCACATACCGCATTGTGCTAGAGGCTTCATTTCATTAAACTATGAATCTAAAATACATATGTTAAAACTGTGTCCCGAATGCCTCCCATGCAATACCATTCGATGTTCGAAGCGCTTTCTAAACGTAACTTTAGTCTAGCATAAAACCCCAGATTTCCGTAGCAGCATATACAGTCGTTCCTGTATATCTCTGGGGCCTTGTCCTTTCTCTTCCTTTGTTAAAAAACATGCATAATGTCAGTTCTTGGTGAACAAGCTGTCATTCACATCTATGATACCATGAACAAGAGGCTAACATAACCTTATGAGAAAGAATTGTTTTCAGCATAGGAGTGCTCGCATTCTTGCATCTTGCCCATTTAGTTTATAGTTTTCTTGTCACTTGGTTTATTTCTTGGTCCACTAACTTGTCATTTACAAGAGAGAAGGTTTTCCAGCATAATGAAGACACACCAGAAACTATTCAGCTGTTTAGTTGCAATAACACAGTGTGTTGCCTGTTCTACAGAAGAACTTCTCTTCATTCTATGTGCTCAGAGGCCTAACCTAACTTCATTAATCCTAAAACTGTTACACAATATATGTCTTTCTTTCTGCATTGCAAAATATCATAGATTTACACCTGTTAGAGGGAAACATATTTCAAATGGGCAAGCTGTAGTCTTAACGTGTGGGCATAAAACCAACTTTCTCTTACGGAAGAAAGAAGGTTTTGAACATATGAAGGGATTGCATTCTTTTCTAATTTGTTTACTTTGCACTAACACAGTGTTACTGTTCTGAGAAAAGCACTAAACTACCAACAGCGTCTTGTGCTTAGAGGCTTTAACCTAAGATTCATGTAGCCATAATAGCTCCAGAAACCCATTAAAATCAGAAATCGGTCTGCATTACAGAAATATCATTTTCTGTTCATTTTGTTAGAAACATCTTTCATGTGGACACGCTTTAGTCGTAATATTGCACAGAAGGCATCTTTTTCTCTCTTACAGAAAAAAAGGTTTCAGCAAATGTGAACCTTCGAGCGGCTTCATTTGAATTTAGTTTCATTAACATAATGGACAGGTTTTGTAAGATCAGTAAACTAAGAGTCCTGTGCTTAGCAGCTCTAACATAACAGCAACGATAAACTCTACCCTAACACATTAAAATCGTTTTCTGCATTGCAGTAACATTTCATTTCATGTTAGAAACATGTTTCAGGGGGCCAGCTTGAGTCTTAACATTGCATGAACCAACTTTCTCTCACAGAGAGAAAAGATTTTCAACATATGTGGACTTT
>NW_024877535.1:0-3181 GCF_018340385.1 Cyprinus carpio
CCGCTTCACAGCGCGCGGGACTCGCGCAAAACTGACCCAACATTTAGCAAGGCAGGAGAAAACATTCAGGCTGCCTGAAGGAAGACGTATTTAACGAGGATGATAGCTGTTAAATGAGAGAGTAAAAAAAGAAAACAAAAAAAAAAAATACAGCTAGTGTAGGCTATCCTTAAACTTGGAGCTCATTATATTGAAGTACAAATCAGAAACACCAGAAGCCTACACTCTCAACTTTTTTAACTGCAGGCAGATATAGGCCTATATTATTGTACATTACAAATATTTGGATTCCTTATTTAATTAAAGAATAAATACTTATTTTCTTCAAGAATAAACATTATAAATAAATAATTAAAAAAGAAATAACCTCGATTAATAGCCCTTATTTGTAGGTTGTATGCAGGAGATATCGCGGCGATTCATAGATTTAAAAAAAGAGAAAAAAAAGTGGGTGCTTGGTTTCAGAAAAGCGAATACAGCTCGTAAAAAATGCTATGATGCAAAGAAGTCATGCTAACTGGCCAATTCATAGAAATAATTTAATTAAAAAAAATTTTTTCGAGATTCAACTTGATTTTCAATACTATTAAACTGATTTTAAAAATCTCAAAGGGAGTTTATAAGTTGAAGTGGTAAAAAATGTCACAGTGCATGTGCTAACCCTAAATGAACTTGTATCTTGTATAGTATCCGAAGACTTGAGTGCATGTTAGCATAAAACTAACAATATAATTTGATTTGATTTGATTTTTTTTTTAATGAACAATTCCTGTATAAAATGTGACAGCAACATAATAAACATTTGAAATCGTCCACAGCTGAGCATCATGAGGAGGCAGATCTGAAGTTATATTTGTTTGTTCCGCGAAGTGAAGAATGCTTGATGCACTAAAGTCATTTTTAGATGCAATGGAAAAATAAAGCTGGATAAAAGCATACCGCGAAAATGCGGCTAAAAATATAAGATTACATTTGTAGAGAGTTTGCATTTTATTACATTCAGAAATAATAGCGGCAGGCCCTAATAATGCTATAGGCTAATGTACCAACAGGACATTTTGTTTCCCTTCGCTACAACAAATCCTTTAAATGTAAAAAATTATCAGAACAGAACAAAATTACAAATATATAATTCTAATGGATAAATATATATTGCAGCGAGACTATTATATATAATAATATAAACTTATAAACAACAACAAAAATAATAATAATAATTAAAATGAATTTAAAGCGATAGGCGCTACATTATGTTGGGCTTATCTCTCTTATTCAGGACAAATCAAACATGTTGCCCATTTGACTAAACTCTTATTCATTAGGTAAAAATAGGCTTTGGATTTCTACGTGTTTCAGTATCGACGAAAAAATAAATAAAATCATAATTAGCAAAATTATGCCAAAGTGGCCAGCTGCATGGCTCGGTGAGCGACTGCTGTTTCAATGAATATGTGTGCATGAAGCCAAGCGATCAAAGTCACAATTCACAATTATTGGTCACCGCGGTAAAAGGCATAATTCAAAAATGCAAAGTGTTAGCAGTTTGAAAAAATCAAGAATAATAACAAGGATTAGCACAGAATTATTTGTAAATGCTGGACCGTTCTGCATTTCATTTCTGCAAATGGAACCTGTATGAAAGATTATTAATGTGTAGTATTATTATTGTGTGCAAACCAAGAATGAACAAGAAATGAAAACATTTTTAATCCGATATATATATATATAATGACTGTTTAAAAACAATAGCATGCATAAGAGCCTTTGTGTAAAGGTTTTTTTTTTTTTTTTGATGTAGTGAAGCTGTAGCCTGAGACTATCCTATTTTTAATGTACTGTGGCTTGCAAAGGATGTTATAATGTATATTATAATGTTGTGTGTTGTTTCGTCTTCCTTTCATTCTACAATTACATTCATTACATAATCCGTCCCTTTGCGCCACCTGGCGATAGTTTCGCGAATGATTTTAACCTGTGACGGTTGCAGTTAACATGTGACCCCTCTTGTGGCGGCGGTACTATGGCGGCATTACTCATTTTGGTTGTCTACCATCTGTAGTTACCTTTGATTAGTCACTATGAAAACTAATTTTATTTTTTTGTGTGCCATAATAATGGTTCTTTGTTTCAATATCTTAAAAAAAATCTAAAACAGATTAGAATTAAATGTGCAACCCACTGTTAAAAAAAAATAAAATGAAGTCATAACAACTGTATTTACGGTAATTATAAGATAAATAATCAGAAGAAATAGGCTCAAAATAGCTTTAATTGGAGGATATAATGCCACACTTCAGGAAACTGATGACACTAATTTGATGTGGCCTTATATACAGATTTAGTATTGTTATTGGTGGTATTTTAACACGCTCGTATTCATTTAAGCTGAAAACAAATTTTGTTCTCCTTGTAAAGCTCTCAACATTTAAGTCTAATTAGTGGATTCTCCCAGTGGAGCGTGTGTGTGTGTGTGTGTGTGTGTGTGGTGGTCCCTGGACTCGTGTCATCTCGTCTCCAGCGTTCTCCACAGCTGCAGATGGTGACAGCTTTCCCTTCAGCTCCTCCGAAGATCATTTGTATTGATGTATTCTGACCGTTGCTCCCTCTCCAAGTGCCGTTTTGTTTGTCCGCGTCGTCCCCTTGAATTTTAAGCGCGGTAAGTAACTCTCTCTTGTCAACAGATCTGTTTATTGGCTTCAGAATTATTCATAAAGTGCCAGCAGTCACGAGCAACGGGTCGTTTGGGTCAATCAGAAGGATCCGTGTCACATTACATATTCCAGAAATGTTAAAATGCCATCACTATATATCTCCCTTTAGACTTTGGAAAAAGGCCAAGTTTCCAGAGAGCAGGACAACAGGGAAAACAGACAGAGCTGAGGTGTTACTGAGGAAAAGCATTGATTAATATTGCTGATATATTGATATACTGTTAATTAGAAATTTATTTAATTACTGTGTACAAATAAACATGGCAGCAACGCTTCACTTCTAAACCATTTAGATTAGCACTTTGTTAAAAATGAACAGAAAGTGCTGTGTGAATGGTTTCACACCGTTCAAAAGAGATTTGGGCTTCTGTGATTTTTGCATCATTATCAGTGGATCTGGATCAGGACAAACTCAGGATCAGTCATTATCTGTTCTGCTGTATCCTGAGACCCTGCTGTGCTGCTTTATA
>NW_024877536.1:0-1505 GCF_018340385.1 Cyprinus carpio
TCCACCTGCTCCACACCCTAGTTCCTCGCTCTGTCATTTTCTGCTTCCCACGTGGACCCTGGCCCTCCAGAAAATCCTCCACACTATTTCCACCTCCATCCCACCTCCCCACCTGAACTTTGGACTGTTTTTTTTTTTTAGTTAGGAGGCTGTCTGGAAGCCACTCCTTAAGGGGGGGCTATGTGCATGATCACAAGTGAGTGCCCGTCCATGGCCACCAGAGGGCACTCCAAACTGGACTTCTACATATCCACGTGAACTCCATTTCCCATTCACCCTGCACCTGCCACTCTTCCCTACAACCACATACACACACAGTGACTATTGCACTACATTTCCCACAAGCCCCATCCTTGGACTCTGATTACTCTCCAGCTGCAGCTCATTGGATTTTAGTATTTAAGCTGCTAGCTTTCTTGTGTTCAGGGCGGAGGTCTTGTTGTACTACGGTTACACTTCTGAGCATTTTTTCTATTGTCTGTCTGTTGCTTATTTTTGTCTGTTCCCTGGTTTTACGATTACTGCTGCATGCCTTCTGGACTATATTGCTTGTTTCTTGGACTGTGATTCTCAGCTTGATACCCCGGGACATTCGCCTGCTGTACCGACTATGATTCTGCCTGTTCTTCCTTCCCTGTTGTGTTTGCTGTCATTGACCCCTGCCTGTATGCGACCCACGATGTTTCTTATTAAAAAGCTTGCAAGTGGATCTAATGTCTTGTGATTACTTCTGAAAGATGAACAACATGAGGGTGATTAATTAATGACAGAATTTTCATTTTGGGGTGAACTAACCTTTAAGGATGGTGACACTGAAGTCATGTGGTTTAGTTGTTTATAGCCTATGTTTAGCTTTTTACTTCTTGTGACTGTATTTAGACTTCAGAATTCATAAAAGTAAAATTTATGAATATTTTCATGATAAAAAAATATGTAAGATGACAATTTTTGTTGGTCACGCATCTTATTTTCTTCAATAATCCTAATGCCAATGGAAAAATCTTCTTGGGTTTTTGTCTGAGATAACTCCATGTTGTCATGTTCATTGCAAAGGGCATATAAATCGATACTCAAAACCATGTTCATCAATGCAGTGATTGGCTGGCGTCATGACAGCAATGTAATGACATCATATAATTAAGGTCACGGAAACATCCAGCAGACAAAATGACATAAAAGTTCTAACAGATAAATAAAATGTGTAACTATTTGTGAGATGTTTGACTTAGTTTCCTTGGTTACTCATTGGATAATTAATTAAGCTTACCTGCCTTTGCTTGTGTGTTCTTTTGTACATAGAACATGAACAACAGAAACTGAGGGTTATGTTCTGTTCTCATCTTCATCTTCCTTGTCATTTATTTATTTATTTTAATGAAACTTTTTTAAGAGTATTAATAAAACTGCTGCAGCTAGAACCAGCTACATTTCTCCTTCACTGCACCTGACCATGACAATAGGTCATGTAATAAAGTGGTCAAGTGTAAAGTCCTCAAGTGTGAGTA
>NW_024877537.1:0-956 GCF_018340385.1 Cyprinus carpio
TGTTGTTTTGCTGAGATACTGCTTTTTTTAAATGTTGTTAAACAGTTGCTAGAGGTGCTTAAGAAGTGGAACACTGAGGGTGTGGCTGCAAATGCTGAACCATGTCACTACTTATAGACTTTTTTACTTGATAGAGGCGAGGTCAAAAGAGCCCCACTCCAAGCCTCTATGTCTTTCTGATCAGAGATATGATGTCAGATAATTTTTTCAATGTTAAGTCTATGGGATATTTTCAAACATTTTTTTTTTCGTCTCGCTGTCTGAATATCGCATAGCACACATCAAAGTGTTTAGAAAAGTCATAGCACACCTTCCTCTCCTCAATAAGCCGCCTGATTTGACACCCCTCATTCATGGGTCTCACGACAAACAGTGCAGGAGAGATGTGGGCCAAAAAGTTTTTCAGGGCTAATAGTAATAGTAACATTAGAATGTACATTTCCTGAAGAAAATGTGGAGGGAAAGCTTGCAGTGGCAAAACTCGGCCCCTCAGTTGTAGCTTGCAAAATGGTTGCTAGGGTACTCTGTTTGCAGTTGCTAGGGAGGTGGCCTGGCAGCTCCCAATGATGATACTCAAAAGGATGCTTGACAATATAAGCCAACCCCATGTCTCTCTGATGTTTTTGATGCAGAGAGATAGGTCTTGCAAAGCGGTTGCTAGGGTACTCTGTTTGGTTGCTAGGGAGTGGCCTGACAGCTGCCAGTGATGATACTCCAAAGGCTGCTTACCAGTATGAATGATATAAACCAACCCCCATGGCTTTATGACATTCAGATTTGAAGATATACCTCTATGCTTTGGGTTGCTAGGGTGGTCTAAATGGTTGCTAGGGCGTGGCTATGAAGTGTTGAAGTATAATCTGCGTGATTGGTCGTTTGCTGCCCCGAGTCAAAGCGAGCCCACCCCTCATGTTTCTATGACACTTCTATCCATAGATATTAATTTGATCTTTTTC
>NW_024877538.1:0-1942 GCF_018340385.1 Cyprinus carpio
TAAAACCTTTTCATTGTTTTAAATAATGTACAGAGTTATGGATCTTTTGTTTAGCAAGCTTGAGGAGGACTCCAAGGCTTACAGACGTCTCCCCCTGCAGAGGAAGAGGAGATAGAGGATTTTAAATTGTAAAAAAACAAAACAGACAAATGCAAGAAGGTCCAGTTTTCATTTGCTTAACTTTTGGAATAAGAATTACACAATATAGGAATAAAAATAAATTGTATCCAAGTTAACCATACACGCCAAATATCACTTTCATTTTTATTCTGACTTCATTTTAAGTAAGAGCTGCTGTCCATGTGGTTTCAAGGAACAAAATAGGTGACACCCAGAGGATGATCTTTCTGAAATAAGGGCTGCCAACATCAGGAAAGAGACTTCAGCCTTCAGCCCTTGGATACTCAGTAAATCCACTAGTGGCCATTAAATCAAAAAAGGTATGTTCCAATGTTTTCACCACAAAAGAATACAGAAGATCTGAAGATCATGGTCTTTTCATGTTTTCAAACTTTGTAAAGTATGCATTACTGACATTACATTTTGTTCATATTCATTCATATATTTATTTACTATATATATTTTTTTTTATATTTCTCACTTTTGTTAAATAAGTAAAACCCAGAAAGCCCTGGTCAGGAAACAGAGAGAGAAGAGATCATGGGGAACACTGTTTCAAGAACTTCACTTCTAAGGGAAATAGAAAGGCTCCTGGAAAAGTGGACTGTATGAAAAATGCATAAAGCAAGAAAACAAGATTTTAAGGATAATGGAAGGGGAATTGGAAAGCAGTTAAATACTTTGTGCACAACAGAATAAATTCAATGAAAGAGAAAATTTGGGTCAACAGTATTGAGCCCATAAAACCATGAGAGAGCTTGCGATGTGGAGTATCAATGTTGAGTCATAATTGTGCCACAACATTGATAGTCAGTCCATGTAAATGCATAATCACGTGTCCACTGACCAATGTTGTTCTTTAGCTATTACTGTTTTTAGCTTACTTTCTTTGGGCCTCTGCCTCTGGAACAACTTATTATAACTTTGATGCGGCCCACTTTAAAATTGCACCATTTTAAAAATATGTTTAAAATATGCATATTTCATAATTTTCATTTTGATTTTTTGTTATACTTTGCTTTTCTTTATACTATCTATACTGAATTTTAATATATCGGCCTGCATTCATTATTTCCTGCAAAACAAAAACGCACCTTCTACATAAAAATTACGCCAGAAAAAAAATTGTATTATTTAATGGTATTATTATGCCCATTGTTTATACAGCCAGGCATCACCGAGGGTGAAAAGTCTGCGCACTACCATGGGGGGGCTCTTTAGAGACGTGTAGAAGAGATTTTCCTCTGTGATAAATTTGATAGTTTATCACTCTGAGAAAACCATTTCCTGCCAGTATGTCAGGAGTGCATAAGAAACAGCAGAGGTCAAACCAACAGTTTGAAGTGTGTGTGGAACCTGTAAATAAAGTTCGGACTTTGATTTCATTCAAAAAATGCTGTAAAAAATTTATGCGTTTTCTCTCTCTTTCAGTGTTTTTTTCTTTCAAAAACCTTTTCATCGCAGTAGTCAAAGTATATATATATATATATATATATATAACCTAACCCAAAGATCCAAATGGTCATCTGTTTGCTTTGTCTCCACATTTAACAATTTATATTTTATATTAACTTTTAGCATATTTCTCCCTGACTATTTCTGAACGTAATGGCAATGTTGATACAAAAATGTGGAGCCCCTGAATCAAGTGCTGCTCTGAAAATGTCAGTGTAAGCTAAACGACTTAAGTACCTCAATGCGTTTAAAAAAGTATTTTATTGAAGTGTCAGTCCACAAAAACCTGACACTAATACACATGTGGAGGTCAAAACTCGAATTGGGATTCCAATTGTAAGTCATCACCGACTGATGTAATAGAGAG
>NW_024877539.1:0-2012 GCF_018340385.1 Cyprinus carpio
ACCTGCTGTAATAGAGACACTGGGTTCAAATACTGAAATGAACTTCTTTGTTTCAGGGGTGCCGATCGAGGTTTGAACAGAGAGTGGTATGTGACTACTGTTAGCATGCTGCTGCCGAGTAAGGCAAATCTTCTTCTTTTCATTACCTGCTAAACCACTTTTACTTTCACCATCACCGGGATAAAATCTCTCTTCTTTCAGAAGGAGACTGGTTCTGCAGAGGATGCACAGTAATTTACAGGAAGCGGATGTGTTTGCACTGGTATGATGACGAGCCACTTCTCTGTGCAACTTCCATACTGACCTGACATTCATGTGATTTACAAATGACCTTATGATGTTCTCCATGTCTTGACCTGAATATGAAGAAGAGAGGTACTGTGACCCTTACAGCAACTGCAGGAGCTTTGTAAATATGCCATTTGTCCTATGGAGTGCACTGGCTCTCTCAAGATGGGATGTGGCATTAGTAATCCTGTATTGGCTCCTCTGTGTGTTTTCACTTGGGTCAATGTGCTTTTTAGGTTCTTTTATTAATGAGGATATTGCAAACTGGGCATCTTTTTCTGATCACAGGCCTTATAAACACCTCTTCCTGAAGAAGACTTGCTAACGGCCTGTAGTTGGCACTGTGCAGTGGGTATGGAGATGGCTGTGGTCAGAACTGCAGTGGTAGGAGATGGTTTCCCCTCTCACAGCTGTGTGTGGTCAGCACTGCAGTGGTTTGAAGATGTGGAGTCCCTCATCACAGCTGGTGTGGTCAATGCTGCAGTGGTTTGGATGATGATAATTGTGGCTGAAGTTGGATAGGTGGGGTTTTTTTTCTGGCAAGCCTGTATAATAGATTTTTCAAAATATCATCCGGGATTCTAAGGCCTTTAATACTTCGTTGTTCACAGTATGATGACAGTGGTGATGTAGTTCTGAGTCAGGGTCTGCTAGTCCACATATGGGTCTAGTATAGCCTGTCCCATCGTAATAAGTAAAGTGGTAGCCTGTACACAATAACATATTAGCCAAGGTACATGGTCAACAAGGCTAGATAACTCCACATAATAGATGGTAAGTACAGTAGTGGCTTTGAAGAATGGGTTTTGTAATTTGAACCAGTTTGGCTGGCTTAAACATACGCTGGCCGCAGGGCAAAAGGGCAGTGATATTGCTGCAACACTTGTTGACAACTGCTGCAGACGTCAGGTAATGCGATCAACATTCTGAATAGTTATTACATATGTCTCTATAGAGACGATGACACGACAAATGGGATTAAAATAGCTCAACCTATAGCGGTAACATTATTTCACAAAACATGCATACAACAGGTGGAAGGAGAGCAAACTATTTCAATAATGCAAGGGCCTCATTTACACAACTAACGCGAGATTAATCAAAACCTCGCAGAAACAAGACTCTACACCTTAAAAACGACAACAAATTGAGAGATTCCAATAAGACCAGGAAGCCAATCGGACAATTAAATATAAACACCTAATAAAAACTTGTGAAAACTAATGAAAATTATTCACCCTATGACAGCAAAAAGTGTTCACCGTGCGCGTCGCGCCATTTCTAGGTGTTAATTATAGCTCCTTTCCTCACTTCCTCGTTCTGAAATGCGGCTCTGAAACGGCGTTCTTAAAACGGCTGTGCCGCGGTCTGCAGATGGATACTATTGTCCAGAATTGGGTATTTTCTGCAGTTTAGAAAGGTGCACTCAAGAAACCTTTAAGGAGAAACCACTGATACCAACTACAAGGTTAAAAACATTAAGACATTTTCACTCTAATTGATATTTTTAAATTTTAAAATCCTCAAAAACCCAAAATGCCCAAGATTACCAGTGAATATAGGGGTTTCACCACCCATTCAGTGTAATGTTTTCTTTAAAAAAATTCTGTTTGCCCAAACGGGCCCCTTTTTTAAAAAAATGGTGGAGAATAAAAATGAGATGGATAAGTTACTTGGTTTATAGAACAAGATGCAATACAACTGTTTACTATCAAAATCATTAC
>NW_024877540.1:0-1912 GCF_018340385.1 Cyprinus carpio
CAGGAGGTCCCGGGCTGCTGTGCCATCACAAGGGGCGGCCAGACTCTTCCAGGGTCAGGGTCCTGAACTCTATGGCGTTGCTCCTCAGTCCACCGACCTGGGCTGGAGTGATGGCACGCTTGAGGTCCCGTAGACCAGGAGGTTCTGGGACTGGCAGCTGGTGGGCTGCTACCTGGCGCTTCTCCTGACAGCAGGGGATCAGTCAGATGGGCTGCCAGTCCTCAAAGAGTCTTCAGCCTCTGCCACTTCTCGGGGCAAGATTCTGGCGAAGGCCTCCGATCGCCCTGAGGCCCCATTTTGCTGAGCCGCAGAGGAGATGTACTGTCCTTTGGACGTAGGGATGGCCCGGACTCTCCTGGCCTACCCAGCTCCGGAACATCTGGCGGTCTTCATGGGCTGGGAGGAGCACCTCAAAGCGTTTGTCCTGCTCCTCCTTGATGGCCAGCATGTGCGTGTTTGTTACTTGGTACGGAACGCGGTGACTGGATGATAATCGCAAATGGTGTGTGCTTACAGCGGAGACTGCATGGCGTGAGTCTTCCACTTCCTTCCGGGTTTAAACACCAGTGTGATGAGGTTCGACACAATTATTCACAGGAAGGAAGAAGACAGGGGAGTGGAAGCTTGTGGCTGGGACGGCTGCGTTTTTATTGTTCCACACACTAAATAAGTAAACAAAACAATCCTGCATAACATATGTAGTGGCCTCGTTACTGCTTTCATCTAATAACTTAAATTCTGTCGTTATCACTCCGTGAATCCCCACACACGAGGAGTCCCAGCCGTCTCTCTCTTCTCTGCCATTAAGCAGTTTATATCCAGAATCTCTCCACGCCAATTACTGAGGGAAATCAAACACAGGTGTTCGTTATTTGCATATTACTTACGCCTCGCTCCATTTCCTCGTCTCTCTCCGTTATGAACTCGGCAAAACCACGCCCCCCTCGCCATACATTAAAATAAGACACAGAGAATCAAACAACAAAATCACTCACAGTCAGTGGTGGAGGAAGTACTTTCAAGTTTAGTACTTAAGTAAAGTACAACTACCCTGCAAAATATATACCTTAAGTAAAGTATAATTACTACATCAACATCTTACTTAAGTAAAAGTCATAAGTACATACTTTTAAATTCTACTTTAAAGTATTTTTTTAAGTAAAAGACAATCAGTTGTCTCAATGTCTGGGCTGTTCAATTGTAACAATCACAAACATATCTATTGTGTACTGGAAAAAGTTGTTGTGCAATACTGACACTGTAAAAATCTGGTTATTTACTTATTACTCATTAAATATAATTAGGCAAGCCAATTATGACATACAATTTATTTTATTTTTACTATACTATTAAAAGCAGTAAAAAAAAACTCAAAAGTACACAGGTGAGTGTTATTCTGAACACTTTAATCAAATTTGTATGACCAGTTTATTCTACTCAACAACAGTTGCTTTAGTCCTTTACCTAGGCCTGCATGGGGAAAACGTAGCTAAAACTGCATTTGAGGCTTATACTCCACTGATTACAGAAAATCCAAAAGCATTAGGCTAATAATGTATAACACATACAGGACAAAAAAAAACAGAACCTATGTGAAAACAATGGGAAATCAATATAAAAAAAGGGAGATTTCGATAAAAAATTTAAAAAAAAAAGACCTTCAAATAAAATTTTGGCAGGCAATCAAAAGGTCAAAGGGCAAAAAAGCCCCTATAGAACATGAAGGGATTAGAGCCTAATACTGTATTTGGTTCCATAGCATTACCAATAGTTTTTGTTCAATTTCAACAAAATTTGGTTCGTCAAAGCTTTTTGATCCTAGCCTGCCTCTTTTTGCAGAAAAAATGTGCCCTGCTGTGCTAAACATTCGTTCGCATGCTGCTGATGCGGGCAATGGTGTGTTGAGCTCAGG
>NW_024877541.1:0-1820 GCF_018340385.1 Cyprinus carpio
TTGACAGGAAACAACTGTTTCCCTGCGGCCACCAGACAGGGAACAACAATTAATCCACCTGGTAATGGTACATTCAGTGGCTCTAGTAGGTAGTCAATTGAGCCATCATGCTGACGCTATGTTTTTTGATAGCGTTTAGCCAGCACAGTCGCAACTGAAGAAGCAGATATATGTACCATGTCTTTTTCCAGCTAAACAAAATGGCTGCCCTCTCTTCTCTTGGATACTTGCATGTTGCGGTTGTTGAAATGCCTCTCTCTCAATTGGACTGCAATTTCCCACCAAGGGTGGTGTCAAACTCTGCATGTACCAGTTGTCTCTGCATCTGCTGATAATATTCATGCCAATGGAGTGCTGGTACAAGGGAGGAGTTCAGTGTGTCTCTGACTACAAGGAAGCCACATTCCAGAAAGGACAATACCCATGGTTTCAACTTTCAACCTAAGGTAACCGAGATAAGGTATGTCCAAACCATTGGCAGCAGTTATTTTCAGCCATCCTGATGTTGAGAGCATATCTTTATCCTCACCACACAGGTGTTCCCTGAAAAAACTCTCAGAAATAGTGCTGACTTGACTTCCCGTATCCAGCAGACAAGTGGGCACTCACGCCATTTATTTTGAGATTAGCGATTGGACATTTTCCAACAGCACGGTTCAAGTAGTCTATCACGACTAGTATCTACAGTAGTTGAGCCAACTGACTGCCCTCGCATTGCCTGGCTCACAGCAACCGAGGGTGGGTGTTTCCCTGGGATCCAGAGCTAGTAGCATTGCTCTGTAACAGCCTGTTTGTTTCTTCTCATGCACCTCTTAGCAATGTGTCCTACACCATTACACCGGAAACAAATTGGCTGCCCATCATCAGTAAACCTTGGCTGCAACTTGGGGTTGCTTTGGGTCACAGGCTCTGACTTGAAGCACTGTGTGGTGAGTTTCTCCACAGCTTGGGTTAGCTCTCCTATAGCCTTTCCTTGTTCTGCTACAATTTTCAAAACTTCTTCAAGACTGTTTTTGTTTCAGGTGCAACAGCAGCACACTGGGCTTCAACGGTCTCAGACACAACACTTCGATTGCTGATTACTTTTGGGACACGAGGCTTGGGATCTTCTAAAGACCACGTGAGAGCTTCATTCACGACTTCAATAAGTGTGACTCTGGCTTTCTCTAACCAGCTTCCGAAGGTCTCTCCTAAGGCTAGGCTCTAATGCCCTCAATGAATTGGTCTCGAATTGCCATGCTCGCATTTGCCACTGCATTTGCTGATTGTTTCTGAATAGAGTTCAGAATCTGGGACAGTGCATGGGAGTAGGCCGAATATCCTCCCTTCTAATTGTCTACGGCTATAGAAGGTTTGCAATAGCTGGGATACACTGCGCTTTTCTCTGAAAGCTGCTCTCAGATATTCAAAAATGTCACATGGATGTTTTGCATCATTCCCCATTCGCAATCTGACCTCCTCTAAAGCTGCCCCTTTTAGAAGTGAGAGGACAAAGTCTAACTGGTCCTCCATAGTCTGACTTCTAGCATGCATCACCCTCTCTACCTCTTCAATAAACTCGTCAACATATCTCCCATCTTTGTTCAAATCACCACTGAATGGTTGTATATGACGTTCTCTCGGTACATAAATATAAGACCTGGTTGGCTCTCTGCTTAAATTAGCAATTGCTGCCATAGTTTCCTCATGCTTTCTATTAAGTTCTTGAATTTGTACGTACATGTCATGCCTACCACTACTTGCATCCCGTTCATCACCATACTCATCCACTGGTAAAAGTGGAGCAACATCATCTGATTGTGACATTGTTGGAGTATACA
>NW_024877542.1:0-1838 GCF_018340385.1 Cyprinus carpio
CATACTTGCATGTATTTATATGAAACTCTGTACACTTATAGATCTCACTTGGGAGAGGGAACAACTTTCAGTGCTCTATGTGAAAAGGCTCCGCCCAACAGGAAGTCAGCTATTCAGGGTACTGTTAAAAAAAAAAGCATGCTCTGGAATTTGATATACTCCTCTGAGGACTTTCGAACCGCTTTCCTCAAACTCGGTGAACATGATGTCAAGACATTGGGGATGCAAAATTGCCAGGGGATTTTTGATATCTCAAACGGTTTGTCCGTGGCGGTATGCTGAAATTAGGGGCAAAAAATGAGAAACAGGAAATGTCTAATAACATCCACATACATTTTCTGATTTAGATCAAACTTCATCGGATTGTTCGATGTATGATGCCGATCGCATATATGTAAACTATTAGAGTCAAAATTATAGCGCCACCAACTGGCAGCAGGAAATGTGTCATTTTCTTAAAATGCTTTGTATTCAGCATCTTATTTTCACTCGATTTGCTTCAAACTTCATCAGAATAATGACAAAACACGGCCGATGTAAATCTGTTGTGGGGGATATTGATATCTAATATAGTGTTGCCATGGCAACTTGTCAATCTTGAATATTCTGTTCTGGTCATTTTGAGGCAGATAACATGCTCAGAATTACATGAAACGCAAAAACACATATCAGTCCTAATGATATAGACAATGGCAAAAGCACACATGAAAGGGCGTGTGGAGGAGGCACTCTATAGCCACCTTTGTCAAAAAGTGGGGGCTTAGTTTAGCTACAGACACCAAACTCGTAATGAGGAGTGAAATCTTTACCAAGCCGGTCAACTTAATTTAGCAGTCATTAGCTACTTACACACAGAAAGTCGGCTATTTTGATTTTTTATTGTGGATTTTTGAAAAATCATGCTGTAAATTAATACACACTACTCCAAGAAGAAACAAGTATTTCACACCAAACTTTGTCAACATGATGCCAATATACTGCAGAGATGTTAAATTGGCGAACGGGTGTAGGATACCTGCAACGGTTTGTGCCCATAGCAATTTATTAAAATAACATAAAAAAATGCAACAGTTATTTTCTCCTATATCTTTTTCAATTCTGTATTCTAACCCTTCATAATTTTTTACATATGTAGTAGAAGTCATTCTTAGAAAACACAGTAAGTTTCATAACTTTTTCATGTTCAGGAGCCAGCATAAAATTAAACTATCATAACTTCAGGATCAAGCATGCATTTTTTTAATACCAGTGATGGCCACCAGATGGAGCTATAGGATTACTTTTAAATAATTATTGTAGAAACACGTATAGAGCATTTGAATCATTTATACAAATCTTTCAAAGAAAAATATGTATTTTAAAAAGTTAATGAATTTTACTGAATTTTACTGTTAATATAGTTTTATATAATTATTTCACAAATGTTTATAGATCATTAAAAGGATTTTTTAAAATGGTTATAGACCATGAAATGTGTTGGCTCTCTTTTGGTTTACATTAGTTAATGCATTAACTACACAGTCTGCTCATTTATTCCTCTTTTTTTGCTGTAGTCCCTCCTATCATGTTATTTCACAGTACATAAACTAATCTTAAAAATAAAACATTAAATAAAAATGTATTAGTAAATACTGTATTAAAATATTTTTAACTAACCTTTCATTAAAATTAATAAATATATATGAATATAATTTTTTGTTCATGTTAACTAATATAGTTAAATAATATAATCTTTCCCCTTAGCAGTCCCAGCTAAGTCTGAACCCCGTATTTTTTACTGCATTTATTTGTGTTAGTCCCACATTGTACATATGTTAAAATCATGGTACAATAACTGA
>NW_024877543.1:0-1843 GCF_018340385.1 Cyprinus carpio
TTTAAAAATATTCCCCCTGGCAAAAATAGTCATGGTCAAGAGGTGCCTCGTGGAGTGCAGACACCTCGTTGGTCAGCGCAGCCCGCCAAGCAGCTCCACTCTGGCTCTCCCCACCATCAAGCTCCCCAGGTGGCTGGTTGTCCTCCTCCTCCACAACCTCTTCCAGCTCATCCCCGACACCAACACAAATGTTGTGCAAAATTACACACGCCGTCACCACCTGTGCACAAGGCAGAGCAAAAGGATACAAGACTGTTGAGATATGAAAAAACAGGAACACAGAAGATAGTGTGACTTTAGCAGTTGTTAAGCATTTAGCACTGTTGTTTTGAAGTAGGATACTATGATTTGATTAAGAAATCTACTACAGAAGTATTGCAATGATTTATTACCTTAGGGACAAACAGTGTATGTACTTCAAAAGTGCTTCTAAAAAGATGCACCTGAAAGCGGGTTTTCATCGTGAATTTCAAATGCGGCTCAATGATTTGATGCGACCTTTTGGAATGATGGTGGTGAATTTCTTTGCTCTGCCATGCCTCTCACTGGCCTCTTACATGGTGTGATAAGGGCCAGGGGGTTCCTATGAACATGGGTATACACCGTCAGCTAGGAGAAAATACCCAGGCGGAGGTAAAGTCCCCCCCTAGTGTAGATGGGGCTGTTCTTGAGGATCGTGCATCATGCACACTTCCTGGGTAACCCACAAAGATGTCAATAAAGCGACCCTGATGGTCACTGATTGCCTGGAGCACCACTGAAGGGAAGAGCTTTCTGGGTTTTATGTAATAAGCGACCATGGGGGCCGCCGGGACATTTTATTCTTATGTGGCAGCCGTCTACTGCCTACTGTCTTAGCAAATGCTTGGTGATTAGCCAAGCGAGCAAAACTCATCCCCAACCACTTGGAGCTCCTCCTGTGTGGGAGGAGGTCTGCACTAAGTGGGGGAGCACAGCCACCACCTCATCCGCACCATCTTGTGGACAGCTCTGTGCACTGTGTGGGAAGAGGCATGCTAAAGACCCTGGAACCAGCTCTGTAGGCTGAGACCGGTTTGCCAGCCAGAACAGGAACACACAGTGTCTCCAGAGTCCGGGCCCTATCCGTGCTGCAGGTCAGTCTTCAGGGGCCACCGTCCAGCTGCTGTATGGCCTCTCTGCCCAGCCTGAAGTCTGGCCGAGTGTCCTCCCCTCCAAAGTACAGCTGCAATTACTGGCACTGTGGCATTGATGGCACAGTAGTGCCGAAACCTGGCCTGGCATGTAGAAGAGAGGAAGGTTTAGTATAATTTCAGTTTTGCCATTTTATTTAATGTTTATTCGAAACTATTGAAACTATGTAGAGCTCAACTGATTTACAGAGGGGGATTTAAAGCTGTTCCCATTTACTGGTGATTCACCTTGTAATTTTTTACTTTATATAGCCCTGACTCTTTTTTTTTGTTGATCACATATTTTACCATTGCATGTGTTTTAACTTCTATTATGTTTGTGGGTCAATTTGTCAATTTATTTTTTTCAAAATAAAGTGTCAATGGAAAAGATGCCAGCTCTGCTCATCTCGACAAGACAGTTGTGTTGAATGCAGTAAATACATATGCAGAAAGCACACACATACATTATGTTCAAAATGTGGAGAGAAAGACTGAAGGGATCATATTCCTCAATAGGGTAAAAAAAAAAAGCCTAGTTGGGGAAATTATAAAAAATCTTGTTTGTGAGATAGGACAAGTCTTTAACAAATAGTTCTTAAATTATATACATTTTTAAATATCAAATATTATTACATGGCTTGGTTGAATTCTGGTCCGTTATTTCTTGATAACAGACCACTGCGAAGTAT
>NW_024877544.1:0-1863 GCF_018340385.1 Cyprinus carpio
GCAAACACATCAGCATATCTCCTCAAAAGTTCAACTAGCTCTACCTGTTGCTCTGACGCACCTCCTATCCAAGTAGTCTATCTAGCAGGTGTCTCATGTCACTGTCAGGCTCTTGTCTAACCTTCTCGATCATCGGACATGTCTTCTTGATCAGCTGACATACGATGAAACCTCACTTCACAGGGGTTACTCTCCACGCATTGACAATGGCTAAGTACACCCACCGAGTCTTGGGAAGCAACCAAAACATCATCCGATGAAAAATTGACCAACTGAACTGGAAAAACATGACTATGAGGGGCACTAAGGTCGGAACTGGGACCAACTCACCAGGCAAGGATCTGTTCCCTGGCTCTAACAATGCCCAAGCATCATTGTCTGCTGGTCTCTTGTGAACTCTGACATAGACCACGTGGCAACAGAGGCAGCAGGTACATATGCTTTGCGTTTTGCCACTTACTCTGGCGATTGACACCTTTCCAATGAGCTCCGCCTCCTGTACTCATGGAAAGCTTCCCTCCAAACAGGAGTCAATTGACCCCCAGGTGTTATCAAACTCAGAAAGAGCAAGCTGTCTGCATCTCACAGGCTACTCATTCATTCCTATTATGCCCGGTGGGGTCAGGAGTCGGACTCTGGACCACCCCTCATCTCTTACTATTAGAAATCCACATTCTGGTATGGTCAAGTCCCTGCTTTGATATCTAGTTCCACATATCCAAGGTATGGTAAAAGGTAGGCTTGTTGGCTGCTGTTATCTTTAGCCACTTAGCTGTACAGTGAATATCTTGATCTACCACCATGGAGGTGTTTCCTCTGAAAAAACTTTCAGTAAGTGTGCTTCACGTTACATTTCCCGTGTCCACATACAACAACGAGCAGGCTCACCACCAATACAGATATTGACCTCGGGACATGTGTGCCTATTGCGGCTCAAGAAACCTTTCCTTAGTCAATGGGTTACTGTTTGAGCTCTCAGGCTTACTCCTCGCATTACTCGGCTCACTGCAGTGGAGGGACACCGCTTCCCGGTAATCAAGAGACATTGAGGCAGAACTGGACCGCATAGCTTTTGGAGGCATGTGATGCTGTGCAGTTTCGAGGGCTAAAGTGTCCTATTCCTTCACATCTTAGGCAGATTGGCTGACCATCGTCGGTATGTCACCTTGGCCTGAATTTGGGTTTTTGTGCTCTTAAGTCAGGAAACAACATTGGCTTTCTGCGCATGGTAAGTTCACGTACTGCACTGGTAAAGCTCACTAATAGCCTTTGCCTTGCTGAGTGAATAACTTTAACCACTTCCTGGGGGAGTTACAGCTAGCTCAGTGGGCACTGTGCCACCCGGAGTTGTCCTGCTCTTGACATCTCAACCGGCCCTGCACCCTGATTTTCCACAGTAGCGATTGGCACTCGCGAGGTTTGTCTTCCATGCACCACATCATAGCCTCATCACGGATGTCAAACAACGTACAGTGTGGCCGCTCTCTCACAAACCTGCGCAGTTCCCTACGAAGGGTAGAGTCTCGGCAC
Organism: Cyprinus carpio; assembly: GCF_018340385.1. NCBI lineage: Eukaryota > Metazoa > Chordata > Actinopteri > Cypriniformes > Cyprinidae > Cyprinus > Cyprinus carpio. The sequence goes on from NW_024877544.1 coordinate 1,531, forward strand.
CCCTTCAATGAACTGGTCTCTGAGAGCTAGCTGTGGGTCAGACACAACATGAGGAGGACTGTTGGAGAGCAGCATTTAAAAGTTGAGACAAAGCATGGGAAAAGTCGCGAAAATCTTCCCCATCTGATTGTCTGCGTGAATAAAATGCATGTAACAGCTGTGTTGTTGTGCGTTTTTTCTCTAAAAGCTCCCCTTAAATAAGAAAACAGCTCCTGAGGTTGTTTTTATCTCTCCCCCCATACACAGCCTAATCTCATCGCAAGAGCTGAACCTCTCAAATGAGAAAGAATAAAGTCTACCTGATCCTCACTGCTTTAAACCACGGGACTCGAA
>NW_024877545.1:0-4986 GCF_018340385.1 Cyprinus carpio
CCGGCCACCGACCAGTTGTCAAAAAAACTATTTTAGGCTTGTGAAGCTGGACGTGACGGCCGTTGGCCTATTCTCTGGATCCTCCAATCACCGTTCCTAGAAAACAGCTTTTCCAGGTTGGCGCCGTTGGCTTAGTTGGTTAAAGGCCTGTCTATAAACAGGAGATCCTGGGTTCGAATACAGCGGCTGGCCTTGGCTGGTGGTTAAGGCACCACCTTTGTATGTTTTTGGTTGCTTCCACAAACAGGGGGTGCAGAGTAGCAAGGCAAAAACATGGTGATTTTCCATGTTGCGAGAACTCTAAGCCCCATCAGCTGATACCAAAGAATGCGGCCCCAGGGCAGTAAGTCACATTAAGGGGTGTCACCGCGTGAAACTAGCTGGTCTTGGCCCGGCTTGGTGCTTGTACAAAACAAGAAGTCATTGGGTTTAACAAATCATGCCCACCACAACAATTCAACAGCAGTGCCCCTTTTAACCAACATTGGTGACTTTTTTGCTTTTGTGGGTTCTTTCTTGGAAAAGGGAGGCCCTGATATGCCTCCCCTCTGTCTTTTCAAACTGCAATTCCCATCTGTGCAGAGACCTTAAGGACCTTGTCCTTCCTACTCCCCGAACATGCAACCTCAATGCGACGGACTCGCACAAGCCAGAAAGGCAATTACTCTGTGGGCCTCTGTGGCGCACTGGATAGCGCGTTTGGCCTTCTAGACTGACACATGAGGCCATGAAAGGTTGTGGGTTCGAGTACCACAAGAGTCGTGACTTTTGGGCATTCTGCAAAGGCAATTGGCCAAACAAACACAGAGTCTAGATGGCCACCCCGGACTCAGTGTCTAAATAAACTCTTTTACGCGGTGACGGCCTGGCTATTGGCCTTTTCTTCTGGATGTTTTGATCCTCTAAGTCGCCCTCCACAGAGGTCAGACATACGCAGGTTGTTGCGTGGCATAGTTGGTTAAAGCGTTCTGTCTAGTAGACAGGAGATACTGGGTCGATACCAGCAGCGCCTTTGTGGTGAAAGCAACACCTTGTGTTGTGGGTTCTGCTTTCAGCAAACAGAATCTGCCTGTCCAACGCGGCTGGGCGCCCGTGAAAGCTTAGCTGGTTAAAGCGCCTGTCTAGTAAACAGGAGATCCTGGGTTCAAATCCCAGCAGTGCCTTGGCGTAAGTGGTAGCAAGGCGACCACCCTGTGTAATGTGGTCCGGCTTTTGCGGCAAACTGAATTTTTTCTTTCCCCAACGCGGCTAAAACGCCGTGGCTTAGCTGGTTAAGGAGCCAGTCTAGTAAACAGGGGTGATCCTCCATTTCGAGATGACCAGTGCCTTTGCTGGTCGTAGGCTTTCAGATACCAGTTGTAATGGTTCATCTTTCAGCAAGCAGCAGGCTGGCCTGGTCAGGCGCTTTTACTAGCTGAAGTCCGAAGGTTTGCCTGTCAACAGCATCTCTGTCTTAAAATTCCCAGCGAAAGTGTTTTCCGAATCAGCGGCGACTCTAAAAGCGGTGGTTTTTGCAAAGGAGCGTCTCAGATAGCGTTTCCTTCCTTCTGCCTTTAGTAAACCGCATTCAAATTTTTATGGCGAGCATCCGCCATGCATCCTTGTCCTTCCTACTCCCCGAACACGCAAACTCAGTGCGACAGACTGGCAAAATCCAGGGATGGCGCTACTCTTGTGTTTTTTGCCATATGCGAATGACGCTTGGCGTGAAAACACCACAGGCTAGGCTGGCAACCGACATCAGTTGTCAAAAAAACTATTTAAGCTGTGCCGGCCTGTATGTTGGCGTTTTCTGTTGGGTGCTTTGATCCTCTAAGTCGTTCTCCCCCAGAGACCAACACGTAGGTTGGCGCCGTGGCTTAGTTGGTTAAAGCGTCTGTCTCGTAAACAGGAGATCCTGGGTTCGAATCCCAGCGGTGCCTTTGTCGTCCGTCATGTCCCTCAACCGGTGTGCTTTTCTAAGATCGGACAGCAAACAGGGATAGTGAGGAGTGCAGAGGTCAAGCATGCAGGCTGGCGTCCGTGGACTAGTTTGTTTAAAAAAAAAGTGAAAGTGACGTGACATACAGCCAAGTATGGTGACCCCTACTCAGAATTGGTGCTCTGGTATTTAACCCCATCCAGCAACACCGCTGGAGAAAAGTGCGAAATCACCGTAATCAATATCATCGCGGGAGCATAAAGCAGTTACTTCGGCATGCGCAAGCAGTAACGGAGCAAAGCCGTGGCCTGGCGCCCTGCCCAGCAGCATCCTTACCGCGTACTGGCGCCGCAGCCCTGAGATCTCCCGCATCCACAACCCAGGAAAGCGCCAGGAGCCAACTCTAATCCATTAGGCTACTTTAATCGGCCTTCCAGTGGAGATCAAAGTAAAGAGTTAAATCCTGTTATTCCTTTTTCTTTGTTTGTTCCACGGTGTTCTGTTGCCGTCCTTTCAGTGGTTTCAGTGCGTTTTGAAAACAAACTCTGCGGTTTTTGGGCTGCGCTACCATGCGCAACGCGCCACCGGCTTTTTCGCGAGCAACTCTTTCGGGTTAAAAGCGCCTGTCTTGCAAAACAGACCTGCCTGTTCGCAGTGCCTCTTCTGCCGTGCGGCGTTTCATAGCTTATCGGTCTTCATTACGTGATACCCTGACAATCTGTTGACACTTTTGAAACCGTGGGCGCCTGAACTGCATAGAGACTCTGAAACCCGGCTTCCTCGGCGCAAGCAATGTTGTTTTCTCGCCTTTGATACATTTGTCGCTATGCGATGCTGATTAAAGCTCTGGCGCGAATGCACGGACAAAATGATTGATTCCCGCATACTGCCGAACGATGTCATCTGGAAAGGTTGCGGGTCTCTCCAGAATTTCTTCTTTTGGCATTCTCCCAGCTGGCGTGAGCCATCGGCCGAAGCAAACACAGAGAGCAGCATAGTCGGCCACCCTCCCCGAATTCGAAGGTCGCGCACATTTTAGGCTGTGAAGAGTGCTCGGCCGCTGGCCTCTTCCTCTCGATTCCTCCAAATCAAACCGCCCGTCCTAGGACACACAGCTGTTTCCGCAAGGCTGATACCGCGGGGTTTGCTGTGTTAAAGGCGCCTGTCTAAGCAAACAGGAGATCCGGGGGTTTGCATCCCAGCCGCGCCTTTGCTGGCGGCAAAGCGTTAACCACCTGTGTATTTTGTGCGGTCGTCTGAGTTCTCACACAAACAGGGTGCAGAGGAGCAGGGCATAGCAGGTGATTTCAGTTTACGAACGTCATCCTTCAGCATTGACACCTTCAAAGAAGTGCTTTTCGCGGTCAGTGCAAGTAGGGTGCCGCCGGCTTAGCTGGTTTTATAGCGCTGTATCTCAGGAACAATAGATCTCTTGGCTGGTAAAATCCCCAGCAGCAGCTCTTTTTGTTCCGGCACTTATGCTTTGGGAAAATTCTTTCTTGGAAAGCAGGCACATATATGCCTCGATTTTCAAACCGCATTCCATCTATGTGCAGTAGACTCTAAGGACCTTGTCCTTCCTACTCCCCGAACAACTTGCACCTCAATGCTTCGGACTCGCACAAGCCGAGAAAGGGCAATACTCTGTGTGGCTCTGTGCGGCAATGGATAGCCGCTTGGACTTCTAGACTGACCAACATGAGGCCATTCCACAAGGTTGTGGGTTCCCCTGATACCCACCAGAGTCGGACTTTTGCAGTCTACTAAAGGCACTTGGCGAAACAAACCAGCTTCTAGCTGGCCAACCCCCCTCATGTCTAAATAAACGGTTTTAAGCTGTGCATGCTGGCTCTTGCCTTTTCTCTGGATGTTTTGAATCCCCTAAAGTCGCCCTCGCCGCAGAGGCAGCATCTCAGGTTGTTGGCATGTGGCTATAGTGGTTAAACGTCTGTCTAGTAACAAAGATACTGGTTCCTGATCCCCCAGCGCCTTTTGTTGTGATCAATCACCTACCTTTGTTGTGTGGTGGTTCTGCTCCTCAGCATAGTACTAGAATGCCTGCTCTGGACCTGTCCGGACTCGCTGGCTGGCGCCGAAGGGGGGGGGGGGGGGGGGGGCGGGGGGGGGGGGCTGACGGGGGGGGGGGGGGGGTCGGGACTATGCATGCTCACGCTTAGAGCGCAGTGTCTTGTAAACAAAGAGTCCTCGCGTCTGAATGCCCATAGGTTCAGCTGGCTACCTTGCCTAAATATCTGAACCCTTCTCTGTTGTCTTTCTTGCGTATGCCGTGCATCAGACGGTTCCTGACCAGATGCCTCTGTTTTTGAACTGCATTCCAATTTTGCAGGAGCCCAGGACCTTGTCCTTCCTCCCGAACCACGCAAACTCAGTCGCGACAGACGTAAAAAATCAGGATGCAGCGCTACTCTTTGTGTTGTTTTGCCATTCTGCACTATGGCAGCTTGAAAATGCCACAGGCTAGCTGGCCACCCTGACTCAGCTGTCAAAAAAAAACTATTTTAAGCTGTGCAGTGCCTGTATGTTGGCGTTTTCTGTCGGTGCTTTTGATCCTAAGTCAGTCTCTCCAGAGACTACACCGCGTGGGTTGGCGCCCGGGGCGCAGTTGGTTAAAGCCGCCTGTCACCGTAAATATCAGGAGATCCTGGGTTCGAATCCCAGCGTGCCTTTGTCAGTTCCGCCATCCTCAACCGTGGCGCTTTTCTAAGATCGGACAGCAAACAGGGATAGTGAGGAGTGCCAGAGGTCAAGCATGCAGGCTGGCGTCCGTGGACTAGTTTGTTTAAAAAAAAAAGTGAAAGTTACGTGCGTCAGCCCAAGTATGGTAACCCAACTCAGAATTGGGGCTCTGCATTTTAACTCATACCAAAAGGGCACACACAGCAGGAACACGAAAACACACGTGGAAGCATTGGGCAGCCAATTTATGATGCGTGCCCGGGAGCCGTTGGGGGTCAGGTGCCTTGATCAAAAGGCACCTTAGTCGTGGTATTGCCGGCCCGAGACTCGATCCCACAACTTTAGGGTTAGGAGTAAAACTCTTAAAC
>NW_024877546.1:0-1882 GCF_018340385.1 Cyprinus carpio
CATTGCAATAGGTGGGCTGTAATCCAAACATTTTGTGTCAGTGTGAGGTGACAATGCACTCAAGTTTGGTAAAATGCCAAAGCTTTGCAGAGATACGCAAGTGTTTTGGCATCATACAAATGTCGACTGGGTAGACGAAAATGGTTCTTGTTATCGATACAAACATAATTTTGTCAGCACAGCTCTGAAGATAATCATAGTATAATTTTTGAAAATCGACTAAGGTTATGAGGAGTTCTGACAAGTAGGTTTTCAACATAAATCAAATGGCGGACAGGAAGTATGCACTCAAATTTGGCATAATTGTATATGTTGTCGGCATAAGCCAAGATATTTTGATACAGTTTCATTGCAATAGGCTAATAACAAAAAGTTATTAGCATTTGTTAAATATGTAATTATTAATGGTTAATGAATGGTTCATTACTCTTGACCAATAGGTGGCGCTGTTACCAAATTGATGTGGCATGGTCAGTGTGAGGTTGACCAAATCTGTCATCATTATGCATTCAAGAGATTTGTTGCAAATATGTCAAAAGCTTTGCAGGAATGCAGCCTCAGATGTATTTTGGCATCATATATGACCCAAATTCGTTGGATGCGCTAACACGAAAACCGTTTCGTATATTCGACACGAAATCCATAACTTTTCGTCAGCACAGTTTCGAAGATTGATCCGAGTCAAATTTGGTGAAAATCGGGAAGCTAACGGTCTAGGAGGAGTTCGATAAAAAAGTAGGTTTTTCAACATGAATCAAAATGGCGGACAGGAAGTATTGCCAATTTTGGCATAATTGGTATCCCGATGTTCTCGGCAGGACCACCAAAGAATATAGCGAGACCATTTTCATTTTAATAGTCTAATTTTTTCAAAAGTTATTAGCATTTTTAAGATATTTCATTATAACTTTTGACCACAAGGAATGGGCGCTGCCGCAAACTTTTTGAGTAGCATCAGGGCATGGAGCCAAACATTTTTGTAATTATTTTAGTAGCGATCTCGATTATGCGTTCAAAAAATACAGCATTTAAAACATAATTCAAAATGGCCGGACACCTAAAATGGCTGACCACATGAAAATTGGATATCATTCGACTCGGCATTGGCCCACCGAATCTAAAGAGACCAGTTTTGTTATTTTTGGCCCAAACCATTCAGAAGTTATAAGCAAAAATATGCATTTTTCATATCTCCTGACCACTAGGTGGCGCTGCGTCGAAACACGTGAAGGTAGTCTCAGGCCCCAATGCTTGTTATAACACACACCAAGTTGGGTCCAAACGCCAAAAACGTATTCGAGATATAGCCTAACATGGCATTTTTGCCGGCTTTTTGTCAAATTTGTTCACGTTGTATTCGAGAACGGTGGACGAAATCACCTTGAATTCCATAACTTTTTGCCAGTGGTTCTGACGATGATCTGAGCCAATTTTCGTGGAAAAATCGGGGACTAAAGCTAGGGCGAGTCGGGAAAAAAAATAGATTTTTCGAAAATTGAAAATAGGGGGGAAAAAACACGAAAAACGCTTAGCGAAGGGGTGGCGCTCATTCGAGTTGGCCTGATCCAAGGTTCAGAGGAAAAAGAATTTTCTTATTTTGTTGCTTATAGTTCAAATGTTGGGAGTACAATAATCCTGAAACTATGGACAAGTGGTGGCGCTTAGAGAGTAGGGAGATAGAGACTTCAACTTTGCTATGCTAATGCTGGGACTGTCCTATCAGGCTGGCAAATGATACAACTTTCCGGCAAGAGAAAGCAGCAAAGAAGACAGAACAAGAGAAGAAGAAGAAAAGAAGAAGAAGAAGAAGAAGAATAATAATAACGCCAACGATACAATAGGTGCCTACGCATTGGTGCTGAAAGAAGAAGAAGAAGAAGAA
>NW_024877547.1:0-2024 GCF_018340385.1 Cyprinus carpio
CTCCGCGTAGTAGGGAGAATACATCTGAATGTTGGCTTACCATCTCTAGGAGGTCTTGTTTTTGGGTTGGGGCTCAGTTGGGCTCCCATTTCCACTTCCACAGGCTCCTGGGAGCTGACTTGGGACGACAGTGGGGAAAGCAAACATTGCTCTGGCTCATACCATTTCTTGAGTAAATTTATATGATAAATCTGGTGGACCCGGCGCCGACCGAGCTGCTATCTTATAGTTCACCGGACCCACTCGTTCAACCACTTCATATGGCCCATGCCACTTGGCGAGAAACTTGCATTCATGCGTAGGGACCAACACCATTACCTTCTCTCCTGGTTGAAACTCTCTCAGCTGAGCCCCTCTGTTGTAGACTCGTGCCTGGGCCTCTTGTGCCCGTTTCATGCTCTCGAACAATTGGCCATACCTGAGTCATCCGTTGATGGCATCTGTTCCACATGTCTCCACTCAATGAGCCATGTGTGGCTTTTATGTATTGGTTCTCTCTATAGACCACTTTGGCAACATCCATCATCCCTCTTGGCCTCTCACCCATAGAGGAGTCTTAAATAGAAAAAAAAAAAAAATCCAGTGGAGCTCTGGGGCACTTCCCTTATGGAGAACAGCACATAAGGCAATAACTGATCCCAGTTTTTGCATCCACCTCCAATCACTTTTCTCAGCATGACGCTTTCATAGTCTACAGTTAAACCTCTCGGGGACCAACCCCGCCTGTCTTTCTGAGGATGATACACCAGAAGTTACGAATCTGGCTCACCTTCAGCTTAGTTTACACATCTCTTTCTTGTGATCCTTGGACACAGCAGTAAAATTCTGGGTTCATAGAATCTCTTCCACAATGCCTCACCAAGGAAAAAGCAGGAATGCCTTCTGGCCATGTTTCTAGCAGGAAGCCAAGCTGCTCAGAGGGTATGGCCTCTGATAGAGTAGCATAATCCAGGATTACTAAATGTATCGTGATGGCCCCGGGTTGGGATTTGGGGTAGTGGCCCCAGCGATGTCTAGCCACTGCAATTCTGTGGGAAGGGGAAGTCTCAATCAATGGGTTAAAGGAACCAATGGGTTGCGTATAGTTTACCTTGGGGCTGGTATTCCTCAAGTGCGGCACACTGTCTGCAGTACTCTTCACCCAGGCTCGGGCTTCCACCCCCTGGCCAGTGTAAAACCTCCTCAGGATGCCTTCGTATTGTCTTCTCTGCTCCCAGGTGGGCACTCCAAGAGATGGGGTGAGTGAGCCAAATACAACACTCTGAGAGATATAGGGGTTTAGGTACTAGGAGCGCTCAAACAACCTCCCCTTCAATCTTAATGACTCTGTACAGCACGTTATTTTGGGACAGAAAAATGTGGATAAGTTAGTTCACTCACCCTTTAGTAAACCGGTCATCTACAGCCTTGTGATGCTTTTCCAAGCATGTTCATGTCAGGGGTCTGCAGCCGAGTGCGGTGCCAAACTGCTCCAGGCTATAACCTCTTTTAAACATGCTCTTGCCTTGGGGGGGAACCCAGAGAAGTTCCCCCACCATTTGAGGGGAGTTTTTCCATCTTCCAGAGGGATATTTACTACACCGCTTGGGGTCACAAATTCCACTTCTGACGCCGTGGTCTGAAGCAAAAGCTGCAAACACCGAAGGACTGAGGTTTTTCGTACTTCGCTTTTACCCGCTTTAGGCCTTGGTCTGGTTTCTTTTTTCTAATTTAGGGGGGCTATTAACGCTCATACACTGGGCAGTCCCTACCTAACAGAATCAACTGGTACTGGCAGGCCACCGCCAACCACCCCAGCTTTGAGAGTACATCCCCTCCCTGGGGTTACTAATCTCAACCAAAAGAAGCCGGGTAGCTCTTCCCATTCCATGAATGGTGGACACCACTATGGAGGGGCCTTGGCCCCAGTGCATATCTGCCAAAGCCAGGGTAACAACACCTCTTGAGTCCAGAAGGGCTGTGTCTTGCTGGCCACTCTTACAGGGAATTGGGGGTTGTTGGCTCTGGCTTGCCCAACAGGTCAT
>NW_024877548.1:0-2058 GCF_018340385.1 Cyprinus carpio
TTATTGGAGGGGACTGGAATTGTACTGTTGATTTTATAATTGATAGGAATGGGGAGGAACCTCATAATGAGTCAAGTGTGGTATTATTCAAAAAATGATAAAAGCGAGCTTAATTTGATTGATATTTGGAGGAAAAGAAATATAGGGATTAGACAATATACATGGGTTAAAGCATCTGAGAATAGGGTGAGTGGGGCAAGACTAGATAGATTTTATATTGATAAAACATGGAATAATAAGGTGATGAATGCTGTTATTTTAACTGTTGGGTTTTCGGATCACCATTTGGTTTTATTTGATTTAAATATGAAAACGATTACAAAAGCCAAATTATTTTGGCATTTTAATGTTAAATTATTACAAGATGCTTTTTTTTTGTGATAGTTTTAAACTATTCTGGAATAAATGGAAAATGCAGAAAGATTCTTTTTGAGAACATGTGTCAGTGGTGGGATGTCGGTAAAGTAAATATAAGAATATTTTGTCAAAATTACAGTTCATATAATACATCAAGGGTGAAGGTTGCAGTAGAAAGCTTGGAGAAAGATATTCAAAAGAATGGAAAGTACTATTTTAATAGTAATGGAACTGGACGGTGACTGTTGAACAAAAAAGAAAGAACTTGGCTCGTTTTTACAGGAGTAAGTGAAGGAATTATGGGGGCGAGAATCTGTTCTATTAAAGACATGGATGCTCTACATCATTTCTTTCAATAGCCGAAAGAAAAGCTCCCAACAAAAACAAAATATATCATCTTCAGCGGCTTGGTGGGACTATAGCATTCAGACCAGTGGAAATCAAGAAGCTAGCAGTGAACTATTGCAAAAACTTGTATGATGTTGAGGCTGTGACATTTAGAGTGCGCTTCTACAGTTTGCCAGGTAGATTTACCTCAGGTGCAGAAGAGAAGAGGGGAGAAAATCAGCTGGAATGATCGGAGAAATAACTTTTCCAGGGAGATTACAGAGCAATGAGAGCAAGCTATCAAGAGGGCGTTCTCCGGGGAATTGATGGACTGCCAGTTGAGTTTTACCAAGCATTTTTACAGAATATATTTGGGACAAGATTTGTATAGAAGCTACCTCATTTCAAAGCATCAAAAGCGGAATCCCTTCCTATATGTTTACTGTCGAAAGAGCCGCTGCTGTCTTTTAAGTTTTGAGCTCACTGGTGAAATCTAGGAGTCTTCTAAAGGGTGGGAGACCAGTTTCTCTATATATGTTTGGACTACAAAATACTGCCTTTCAAGAAGTAAGTTTATGGCAAATAGGTTAAGAGTGTTATTTAGAGTTATTGGTTTCAGAAATGATCAGACGTATTTGCATTCCCAAAAGGTCAATCATGGATAATCTTTTTTTATTAAGGGATGTAATTGATTTTAACCAATTTAACTACTTAAACCTGGGTATTCTTTGTTTAGACCAAGAGAAAGCATTACGATCGGGTTTCGACCATGTGTATCTTCTTAAGGTTTTAAAACAATTTGGGTTTGGAGATAATTTTTATATCTTATATTAAGTTGTTGTATTCAAAATGTTTTTTTGTGATGGTTAAAGCTATAGGAGGATTAAGTGCACCAATACCGGTCTCAAGGGGTATTAGGCAGGGGATGCCCACTTTTCCTGGACAATTCTTATAGCTCCCTGGCTATTGAGCCATTGTTGTGTAGGATAAGGAGAGAGATCTGAAATGGAATTTTTACTTCCTGGTATAAATAGTAATAGTAGGGTGTCATTATCTGCCTATGCGGACGATATCACAGTCTTTATCACGAGTCAAAATGATGTTGACATTTTAACAGGAATTATTAGAAAATGATGAGAGGGCATCTTCCGGAAAGGGTGAACTGGGGAAAAGGGTAGAAGGGCTTATTATTGGGCAGTGGGGAGGGTCAGGACCTCAAAAATTACCGGGTGGATTGATGTGGGGTAAGAGAAGGGTTAAAAATTTTAGAGTTTTTTAGGAAATACAGCATTTAAAGGAAAAAATTGGGAGAGAATGCTGGAAAAGGTGAATGCTCGATTGTCTAAATGGAAATTCGTACAGAGGAAGAGTTCT
>NW_024877549.1:0-1866 GCF_018340385.1 Cyprinus carpio
GAGGCATTTGCAATATTGACTTTTTTGCTGGCAAGATGCTGTGTTTTCACACTGCCTGCATCCTCGTCATAAAATCGGACCAGTACATTAAGAATTCTATCCATACTTTTGTCCGTGGCCTCGTCAATGTTGACTGAAAACATGGTGCATTCTGTAAACTTACCTTGTGATGATCGCGTTTTTAAACTCTGGCCGAGATGCCATGTGTAAGAAAGATAGTTTTCGTGTTGCCTGGGAGACAGGACAGATCATGGAAGCGGGTCCTATCCTCCGGCTAATTTTTACATAAAAGTAATGACGAGTGGGTAAGGAGATATTAAATGACAGGTCAAGCTCAGCAAATGAAGGAGCACACAAGCGAATTTTTTAAATCGGTCATACGATCGGTCATTGAGGGTGAATAGTTGCCGCGGCTACGCTGTTCTGGCAAACGGAGGTGTGCTGCAGTGCTCTGACTGTTGCTTCTTGTGAACAGGGTCTAATTCCAGCCGCGGATGCACTTTTTTCCCCGCCAGTTCCATAAGATAGTTTTCTTGGCACACAGTGCAATATTAGTACGCGCTCCTGGTTGCCCGGAGCTTTGACACCAGCTTCCAAAGGCTCTTCACAAGGGCCCACCACATCCTCAATCAAGCCCAGCTACTTCATTTATTCTTTTTATGCTTTTATCCAATGTCTTTAATGTCTTCCCCCTGGCTTCATAAACATAGCCATGACTTACGTTTTGGGGACGAAGTATGAGACACAGTGTAAACGCAACCGGCGCTGGAGCATTGCCTTAACCTGTATCAATCCCGGCAAGACACGAAAGGGCCGCCCTTAACTATTTGATTTAAACAAGGTGGTTGAGGCGTTAAGCTGCTCTCTGACCTGCGCATCTCAGATCTAAATGACAGATCAATACGACGACATATGGTGCATGTTAAAAAAAAAAAAATTATTTAATAAAAAAAATCTAGTTCCGAGATTAAAGTCGAAACTCCGAGATTAAAGTCGGAATATTCAGAGAATAAAGTCGAAATATCTAACCTCTGCAAAAAATAATAATAATATTAATAATAAAAATAAAGTCGGAGAATAAAGTCGAAATGTTCCGAGAATAAAATACTTTATTCCGTGCGGGAAACAAGGCTATGGTTGTGACGATGACGCGCTTGATTTATTTAGCCTATGTAGCCTACTGCTGTTCTGTTTGCATAGACAGAACATAGCAAACGTTTAGATATCGTTTCAGCTATTAAAAAAGTTCCGTTTTGTATGTATGACACATTGATTTCGTTTCTGTTTTTTTAAGTTCAGTTCCGCAGTAAAGAGACTTCTGCAGATTTCGTTTGGTCTGTAAATACACGGTGCGCTGTCATTCATGATTAAAATAAAACTAAATGTCATTCTCCATGATTTCAATGAATAATCCACCTGGTCAACATAATGTTTTATTCATTGATACTTTTAATTGAATAATGCCTATCACTTGAAACAGTTTTGCTGATTTGTATTTATTAAAACGATGTATTTTAAATTTATATTAGTCTACATCAACTTGTATTCCTTGTACATAACAATGAATGTGTCGGAGGGTAAGGGGATATTTGAATTATTTATGAATAAACTAGTGTATTCTAAATCAGTGCGCAAGATCCTTAATAGAAATCTCCACTTTGCGGAGAAATGCATCTTTACAGATATAATGAAAGAGTTTTTGGTTTGATTTGTTTTATTTCGTTAAGCAATAATTTAAATCTCTCCATCTATGTATTTGATGGCGGTAAGGCATGTATTGTTTTGAGGATAATTCGTTTCCACTGGATAAAAAAAGTGCAAGTGACGGCTCTGGCGCCTCTGTATTGCATTGTGCACAATAGTATT
>NW_024877550.1:0-1648 GCF_018340385.1 Cyprinus carpio
AATATTCCGACTTTAATCTGGAGTTTCGACTTTTAATCTCGAAACTTAGATTTTTTATTAAATAATTTTTTTTTAACCGGGGAATATGTGTGTAGATCCTCATTTAGCCCCCCAGATGCGCAGGTCAGAGAGCAGTTTAACGTCAACGACTCATAGGGCCCAATCAAAAAGTAGTTAAAGGGCGGGCCTCGTCTTGTCAAATAGATTTATACAGGTTAAGGCAATGCTCCCATGCGGAGAAAATGAAAAATTGTGTCTCATATTTCTCAACCAAAACGTAAGCATGGCTATATTTTATGGATGTAGGGTAGCGACGGAAAGAAAGCCCTTTGGAAGCTGGTGTCAAAAAGCTCCGGGTACCAGGAGCATGCTATTGCACTGTGTGTGCCAGAAAACTAATGTATGGAACTAGCGGGAAAAAAGTACTGTCACGGCACGAATTAGACCCTGTTCACAAAAGCAACAGTCAGAGCACTGCAGCACACCTCGTTTGCCAGGGGTGTCATTTAATATCGCCTACTGCCGTCACTTTATGTAAAGATGGCGGAGGATAGACCAGCCCTGAAGCATCATGTCTCCAGGCAGCCGCGCAAACTATCTTCTTACACATGGCATCGTAGGTTCGCATCTTTGTCTAGAAGCTTAAGAATACCATGTTTTCAGTCCAACATTGACGAGACCACGGACAAAAGTATGGATAGAATTCTTAATGTACTGGTCCGGGATTTTATGACTCGAGGATGCAGGCAGTGTGAAAACACAGCATCTTGCCAACAAAAAAGTCAATATTGCAAATGCCTCCGCTTTGATGCTGGAACTAAATGACGTCCTGCACTCATATGGGCTAGAGGGAGGCAGGTCACCGAATGCTACTAGACACCAAGTGAGTGATGAGGGGGAAGAAGTCAGGGGCTTGAGACCCTAGCTAGAAAGGAGAACCCCAATCTGTTGGATTATTTCTGGGGAGACACTGTCCATATGGTGTCAAATGCTAAGGCTCTCTATGAGCCCATTTCAATCAGAGGGTGGAAGATTTTTTGCTCTGATGTTTATTATGACATAGAGAAGTCCCCAAGTAGAAGGGGAGATTTTTGCACAACTTCCAGAAGCTTACTCCTTACTCTACCCCCAAGAGCTTTGATAAGGCCCATTAGTAAACTGCATTCATTCAGATGCTTGAAGTCCCGCAGTAGAATGAATGAACTCCTGGATGTACACGTGGTGCAATTACCATCAGGCCATGGACTTAAATGAGGAACATCATCATAAATACAGGTAGAGCCTTAATAAAACTCTTTTTAATAATAACAGGTAAATAAGTGTGTATTTAATGTCTGTTATTTAGTTTAGTTATTTTTAGCTCATTATGGAATGTACAGGAGGCCTAATGATGCAACATCTTTTAAGATATTTTTTAAATGGTTACTGTAGGTGTTAGGAAAATAGCAATTAGCAGCATATTAAGGTAATAGGCTATATAGTTACATAACGTGTGTGTGTGTGTGTGTGTGTGTGTGTGTGTGTGTGTGCATGTGTGTGTGTACTACAGAAGGCTTCTTAATCAGGTGTTTGAGCGGCATGACCTCACAACTGAGGAAAGGGCCAGGATAGTAGTTCTTCAGAAAGAACAGGCAGCAGCGTCCCGGAC
>NW_024877551.1:0-1686 GCF_018340385.1 Cyprinus carpio
GAGAAGCGCGAACGCAGTCCCCCCACTACCAGAAATTATGCAGTCAGAGATTCCCCACATTTCCAGGGGAATTCGCGAGGGGTCGCTTTACAACCGGAGTGCAATGGCTGAGCCTTACTCGCCCTGGAGTGAATTACCTTCTTGATCATGGTATCTCCCCTGCCAGGTAAGTATAGATTCTACACTCACCCTGGAAGGGGAGCACTTAAGGAACTATATTTTCAGTGATGATGAGACGTTACTTCACTTCATATGGTTCATCATCACAATCTTAACTTTCTCAACTCTAGATCTTGTTGAACCACTGGTCCTTAAGTTTTAACTGCAGTGAGTACAAGGGGCTACTGGTGATGAGTGGCAGCTTCACATTCAGACAGTTGGGCCCTCTGATGAAAGGCTGCTCACTTGCAGAGCAAATGGAGTGGAGTTACGTGTAGCTCACCTGGCTGGACATCCTAGCAAGGGGAGCTACCGCGTAAGCTTCCACCGATTTGCTCTGCGATGGCTACTGCCTTTCTTCAGAATAGGAATTCCCCGCTGCTTTCATGAACACCTGATTCAGGGACTTTCAAAGGGACTTTTACAGAAATTACCATTTTTTATTAAATAAAGCACCTTTGGGGAATTCACACCCCACAGCACATAACTTCATGAAAGTCCTTACTGTTCTTACCATTTCACTTGCACTTAGTATTTACATAAAGAAATGTCAGAGTAATAATGATGTTTTGAATGTGTGTAGGTTTATAAATTTCAACCCGTTTTAGACAGTCGTGTTTTTAAAAGGACTTGAAATCCATTAAATTCAACACTGCTAATATTCAAATGCAGTTTCTGAAATATTGATAAAAAAAATGCATTACACTGGTTTTTTGCTGTAGTTCTTGTACAAAATGTAGGTTTTTTAAATTAAGAATGTCTCAATTTTTTTAATTAATAAAAGCTGCTAAATGTTGTGATAACATTAAAATTATTTTGTAAATCTCTTTTTTATTGTAAATCCCATTGAATTTGCACTTTCCGGCATTGAGACTGATAGCCTAATTAGCACTGCTTCTCCATAGGTTAATGCAGCTAGACTTTGGGATTGGGTTCAGCGGGACTAAATCTCGGTTAAGGGTAAAACCCAGCTACCCATGAGATATGCCTATTTAAATACCCGCGCATATTGATAGCGGCTCACTGATCTTGAAATTATATGCCATATACTGGAGCAGGACACACATTGCAGGAGCAGCTTGGAGGTAGATTTTACCAGCGGGGCTAAAAGGCACACCTTAAAGGAAAACTGTGCTATTCACTGCGCCTAAAAATATGTTTATATTTCAAATAATACATACAAAATAATAAATACAAAATATATATTTGTATTTACTATGTCGCGGAGCAACTGATTTTTATTGTGAAATGAAGCAATTCAAGTTATTTGTTTTGTTTAAAAATCCTATAAATGTATGAGGGTGTAAGAGGGCCTTTTACCCAACTACGGAAGAAAGCTTTAGCCATGAAATTAAAAAAGGCCACACAGGGGATAGCAGATACAATGCGCTAAAGCTAAAATAATGTTTTTAATTTTTGTTTGTTTTTAATAATGTTTAATAATGTTTAAGTTAATACTTCGACATTCACTTTCGCAGAGTTTGTATATTTTCTGCACATTTGAAAAATATAAATTATTTTTTATTC
>NW_024877552.1:0-1925 GCF_018340385.1 Cyprinus carpio
TTACACCTAAAACATGATGATTATATTAAAACACTGACTCATTCTCTTCAGAAATACAATATTTCTGTTAATTGTAATGACATTGTGTTATTAGTGTTGTGTGTGATTGTGTTGTTTGTGTTCTTCATCAAAGGCCGCAGTAGTCTCTCAGTTGTATCAGTGCAGTCACTGTGACTCTGACTGGATCTGAGGTTTTTGCACGACTCTTTATCACTGTGTGAACACCCAGCTACCACCGGATCTTGCTTTACACTCATACAGTACACAATCTCCCCGTATCTTCAGTCTGGACTCCACCCCGATGGTCAGGAGAGAAATCACTGCAGTAGCTAGATCCACTGCCACCTGAATCTAGATGGAGTTGCTGGACTGGAGGCTTCTCGTTTATGCAATAAAATGAGGAGTTTAGGAGCTTTCTCCAGGTTTCTGCTGATACCAAGACACACAGTCACTACAGCCAGAAATCAGCTGACTGGTTTTACAGCTGATTGTAACAGTTTCTCCTTGTTTGATTGATTTTACTCATGGATCTCTGGAGTCACTGTCACTTGTCCCCAGATCTCGGAAATAAAACACTTAAGTTGTTTAGTGAACATTTTGATAAAAATACTATTATTATAATATATCATACCTCAGTCCCACAGTATATGAAAAGTTTTAGTATAGCTCTTGTAGATTTATTATAAAATATTTACCCCTGAATGCAGAGAGTCAGAGTCCAGATGAGGATGGGATGATTTTGTTCCATTGTTGTTGTTGTGGTCTTGTGTGTGATGATGAAGACTTTGTGTTCTGTCTCTGCTCTCAGTCATGAAGTGTTAAACTCACAGCACTATAAACACTTCCTCATGCAAAGTGTCTCTGTATGTAAATGTTTCATACACATACACGTAAAACCAGTTTTGACACAAGCACTAAAACTGAGGTGATATTCCTATTTATCTCTTTATAATAAATTATTTTGTGTAAGGCCCTCCTGCAAAATTACTGCACTCTTGTGTTTGGCTGTCAATGTTTCAGTATTCTTTGTGAATTTAAGAGTTAAATGTTCATATTTCTGAGGTGTTTAATGATATGGTCTGGTGGTTTTCTCGAGATTTATTAGATTCATATTAATCTTTTTTTTTATTACTTTGTTTTAACTGGAACAGAGGTCCAAAATCGTTTGAACATTAGCACGGTATACAAATACATAAAAAGTGAAGCAACTCTAGTTACAGATAAGTATATTCCTGATACATAGAGATTAGAGGAGTTCCAGACAGATCACAGTGGTAACATCCGATGAGTAAATTAAGAGTTACTAATTATGTAATGAAGTATAAGACCCAGTATATATATATATCACATTCCAAAGTATTCTAATACAGGCTTCCATATATTTTCCTTATTTTTTTTACTTTGTCAAGTATTGATAAATCGTAACTTCTCAATATGAATAATGTTCACTAGCTCACTCTGCAGCACATCGAATGTTGGGAACAATATCCAGTTTCCAACCTCTGAAGAATCAGCCTTTTGCAAGAACCATAACAAAGAAATATCCTGTTTTTCAAATTTACTGAAAGAAGGTGACTGAAATCACCCCAAAATGGTAAGTAATCATCGGATCTGAGCTATCTCTTTCATATACACTTTTGAAAGTAGGTCGAAAAAATATCAGTCCAGTACTTGTGAAGGTTTCTGTATCATTGTCCATAGTGAATGTAGAAGTGTACCTCCTTCTGGGTAACCTTGCATTTATTACATACCGTGATGTTTCTTCAGGGAAATCCCCCCCTTTCTTTAGATTTTTAATAAGTGCTTGTTTTTTAATTCTTGCCACTTTATGTATTCCATAAAAACTGAATAATTATCTTGTCTAGCTTTTTAAAATAGGATTGTGGTATACATGAAGGGATAGGATTGAAGGTGGAGGTATCTTA
>NW_024877553.1:0-1846 GCF_018340385.1 Cyprinus carpio
GTCATTTGCCCGGCCAGAGGATCCACTTCCGCTTTAATCCTCCAGCGCCCCTCATTTTGGTGGGGTTTGGGAGAGGGAAGTGAGATCGGTTAAATCTGCCTTATACACAGTTTTGGGTGCACAGTCAGTACCAGAGGAAGTCTTAATGACGGTCTTGCTGGAAGTGGAGGCCATCGCAATTCAAAACCCTTAGGATACGTGTCGTCAGACGTGGCAGATGCCCCGGCCAGTAGCTCAAAATAGTCTCTCTCGCGGGCGGCTGATGGATCACCTGCCGCAAGTCACGTTTATCCAGAATCAGAGATATTAAGTCGCCGGCACTGGGGCATTCTCAGGTCCCTGGCGGACCGATTCTGGTCAGGTTCATACAGGACTACCTCCTAGCTTCCAAACCCGGCGAAATGGCAAACCTCTCCTCAGCCTAAAGGGAACAGACATTTGTTGTGATTGTAGACCCCCAACTACCGCGAAGCTCATGGCCTGTAGGACAAGTGATCAAGACTCACAAAGCCCAGATGGTCATATCAGATCAGCTGATGGGCTGATAAAGGGTCAAGTTTATAACCTACTAATCGGTAGCTTCGCCTGGTCATCTTGTCGGCCTTTACCAAAGGATGGACTTAATGCCCCAACACACTGACTAGTTAAATTAAGCCTTTCGCCGGAAGCAAAGCTCCGCCTCTTTGGGGAAGCGGCTGTGATAAAAGCTCCTGTAAGAGGGACTTTTATTATGAAACCGGAATTGTTATAGTACGACGTTAGGGGGCAGTGTAGTTTGATGAGCTGCCGCTGTTTGGTGTGTTCGTGTGATCTGTCCAAGCCATCAGCTGGCAAGGATGATGCTTCCAGTTTATTTGTGGAGATTGTTGCAGATTTAATATCAGGGTGTTAGTCACTGACCACAAAACTATCTACGCCTTTGATTGTACATCTGTGGGCCTTCCTTTTCTCTACTAATACAACATTGAAAGCTAATCACCTGCCTCCTCATTATTGGTGCTCTGACCGGCACCCAGGGGGGTTTACTCATCCATTACCTGATCAGAACCTAACAGTCCTAAAGTCTCTCCAACAGTTAGTGTCTTGGTTTGATGAATTATTCCAGTTCCAATTGCAGTGTCATTGATGGCTTTAATCTTGATGGGTGGGGTTTTGGCGGTTTTAATGGGGTTTTGTTAAAATTTCCGGACCCCCATGAGAATGAGACACAGCAAGGATGCTACCCAGAGGGCGCATCACATGTTAATCTAATTGGCCAGACAGTCTTTTCAAATTTTTTAAAGGTAAGGGGGAAGTTTTAAACTGACTGATTACTGGGTAGAGAGAAGTGTCCCATATTTACTATAATGGCGCTTTTTTGGGTTTTTAGGCATCCCTGACATGTAAGATGTCAGGGATGGGAAGATGTAAGATGTAAGACTACGTTTTTTTTAACTTTTATTTTATTTAAATTCTAACAGTTTAAATTTTCCTTTTAAAAAGCCTTGGAAGAGTCCCGCACAACATTTTAGTACAAATTTTTAAGTTGCACCTGTTCAAAATACCTTGTAGCACAGCAAAATGCATAGTATACCTATTGTAGCACATTGTTTACTTTAAGAGTACATGTTATGTTTAATTTAAATATAACATTTTTATTTTAATGTAAGGGCTGTTTAATTTATTTTAAACTTAACTGTAATTTACTTTAAATGCCCAAATTGCTGAAGGGTCTACAAAACTTCTTTTAGTACAATTTCAAGTTGCCCTTGTTCAAAATACCTGTAGTAAACACAGCAGTACATACCCGTTTACATTTAATTAAGGTGGACTAGTCTAGACTGTACACAAATAGCTGAGTTTGCTA
>NW_024877554.1:0-1832 GCF_018340385.1 Cyprinus carpio
TTTTGGAACTATATCTGTGATGTCAGATGAAGTAACAGTTGATGAATGCTGGTCAGATTCAGGAAGCATAGAATCTGCTAACACGGTTACGTTGCTGCGCCACTCACATCCTCCGGTGTTGGAATATGACTAATTTTTGCCAGTTGACGGCAGTTCTACCAGACAGGATCAGATCACGCTTGGCGTGTCATCAACCCGTTGACAGATTAATTCACACCATGTCAGGCCAGTTGTGATTCAGGATGTAAAGCGTAATGGTTAGGCTTTTTATAAATCTTGTTACCCCAAAAGGACATGAATCAATTTTATGGGGAAAAACAAAGCTATTTCTCTTTCCTAGTTTGTTGGGCTGGTTTTAGGGCCTGGTCATGTTCAAATAATATACCGAGGAGAAAAATATCTTTATAGTTTATTGTTGACGGGGGCTCTTTATTTTCCCAATTATTATGCATTTTGTTTTTTCATTCTTTTATTGGCGTATTTGGAAGAATATTGTGGAATGTATGTGGGTATTCTGCTGTCGATTGTTGATAGGGGAGCTTAGCGTACTCTCTTATCAATTCATCCTTATGGGATAATTTTCATATTGACTGTCCTTTTATGGGAGGTTCTTCTTTAATGTAAGATGCTTATATATGACAGGTTTTATTTTTTGTATTTATTTTTTGTTTTGTTTTTTGTACCTTTGGTGATGCCTAAATTTCATGTATTCGTGGGGGGTGAATGTAACGGAGTTAAAAAGAACATTAAAATTTTGATATTAATGGATGTTGAATTCATGAAATTAGAGGGTAAATCAAATCTAAAGGTATTTTGTGCCCCAGTGGTTATGCATTGCAGACATTCATTATTTTTCCTTGCAGTTTCCGTAGTTCAGCAGAAAGGTTTACACTGCTGTGGTTAAGCGTGTTTCTTTCCCCTGTTTATGGTTTTTTTTAAAAAAGTGAAAAAAAGTGTGTTAATAAGAGTTTTTCTGATGTAAAAAGTTTTTAGTGATATATCAAACAAATGTGTAGAGTTGGGATGGGTTTATATGTCTGATGATACTTTGTTGAGTACTTATCACAGCCTCGCTATCATGCAGTGAAATTAATTCGCTACTGATGCAACATCAGAGAAGCATTTGGACACACACAGTTATCTTCATTTTATGTTTTATTTCAGTGGTTTATGCTGGGCAGTGTTATTATCACTCCTGTCTTATAATACATTTGATGTATTTCTGTGTATGTGATTTCATGTTTATTTTTACTATTGGCTTTTGTTAATATGAAATTGTGCCATGTTGTACGTAGTTCAGCAGAAAATGGTTCACACTGCTGCGATTGGTTTATGTCAGCAGTGTTATCACCCTGTCTAATAACACATTTTGATGTATTTCTCAGACACAAATATCATTGCTGCAGGAGAATAAAAAGAAGAAAGAAAAAAAGACAACCAGAGTCTTGTGTGTGTCGTCCATTCAAAATTTGTGACGGTTGTGTGGGATGTGCTAAGGCCACATTGGGGACAACATCATTACACCTGCAGGCATTTTCAGTTGACGAAGCATGCTTGGAATTCAGGCCGGCCAACTCTCACGTATCTTGGACTCCAGCCTGGATACGTGCCTAAAGTTCCCACCACTCCTTTTAGAGATCAGGTGGTGAACTTCAGCACTGCCCCAGAGGAGGCAGACCCAGCCCTGCCACTGCTCTGTCCAGTACGTGCGCTCCGCACTTACATAGACAGAACTCAGTGCCTCAGGACCTCAGACCAGCTCTTTGTTTGTGATGGAGGCCAGCAGAAGGGAAAGGCTGTCTCCAAGCAGAGGTTATCCCACTGGATAATGG
>NW_024877555.1:0-2041 GCF_018340385.1 Cyprinus carpio
GGTAACCGAGGAGAGCAGATCCGCACAATATTGTGTCGACCTGGTCTGTATTGGACTTTGAAATCGTAGGTGGCTAGAGCTGACAACCACCTATGTCCAGTTGCATTGAGCTTGGCCGGTTGTTAGGACGTATGTGAGCGGATTATTATCTGTTCTCACTGTGAACTTAGCCCCATAAAGATAATCATGAAACTTGTCCACGATTGCCCATTTCAATGCAAGAAATTCCACTGATGAATGGGATATCGCTGCTCAGGGACACTGAGTTTGCGGCTTGCAAAAAGCAACAGACCTCAGACCATCAGGATATTCTTGATTGAGAACAGCGCCTAAAACCATTCAGACTTGCATCTACATGGGAGTACAGGTGGTTTTTGATGGGTCAGCAAATGCTACAGCACTGGGGCATGAGTGAGGCAGTGAATGGCTGTTATGAAACGCCTGGGTCCACTCTTTCTTCTTCGCCCCAGCTTCCCCAAAAGGCTCTCCCTCTTGAAATAATGCTTTCTCTCTTGGAGCAGCCTTGGCGCTTCTGTTTTTAGGAGGATAGGCCTTTATGAGCTCAGTGAGTGGGTTGAACTATGGCTTCAGCAGTTCTCAACAAAACCTTCTCGGTAGCATCCGCGAGAACTGGTAAACCATCTTAGTAAAGATCTCAGATCTGTAGGCAACATCCAGCGCTCTTAACACCCCCCCACTTTATCTGGATCGGGTGGCTATTCCTAGTGCAGAAACTATGTGCCCAACATACCTTACTTGTGGCTGACAAAACTGGCACTTGTCAAGTGATATCTTCAGACCACACTCTTCAAGTCTGTCAAGCACTTTCAGTAATCGGTCTTCATGCTCTCCTCTAAGGTTCGTCCGAATACAATGATGTCATCTAAATAGACAATCACCTGGACCAAATGCATATCACCCATTAGCTCTCCATCAACCGTTGAAAGGTTGCTGGGGCTCGGGTCATGCCTTTGGGCATCCGTTGAAATTCATAGAACCCTAGGGGGACATATGAAAGCTTTATTTTTCCCGGAATGGCTTCTTCAGCCATAGGTATCTGGTAGTACCCACTCCGAAGGTCTAACACGAAAACCAACTGCGGACAGGCAATCCAAGAGCATCATCAGTCAAAGCGGAGTAGTGTACTAGTCAGGGTATTCTGTTGATTCAAAAGTCGCGATAATCAATACCTTCTGGGTTTTCACCCTCCCGGGTCTGAAACGGCAGGACGGTTGGCATTGGTAGTAGCATATGGACTTCTGGATTCTTTGATGATGCCTGCTGCCAGCAGGTCTTTTTAGGTGGCGGCGCGTATCTCATCTATATCCGCTGGGGCTAAGTGCATCTGGATCTTTCTAAATGGTCTGGGGTCACTGAGTCTTATGTGGTGCTCCACACCCTTGGCGGTATCCCTCATCAAGAAATGCGTACACGGGACAGTTTCTGGCGCAGTCTTTTCTGCTCCAGACCTCTGGAATGAAATTCACCAAAATCAAACAATGTCTCATCAAGGACCTTGGAGGTAGATTTCAGAGTCTCTGGAGCCATCATAACTGTGCTCAGTGGGATACACGTGAAGCAAGAGCACAGTTCCAGGCAACATAGTGACTTCTCTCAATGTCTCATTTTACTCAGCAGTACTTCAGGAAACCGTTGACATTTTAGCTCTCTCAGATGATGTTAGGCACCCACTGGCTGAATGAGCACCCAGCAGAATGACAGAAAGAGGTAGTTTCAACCATGACTATGTTCCTTTCTTTTCTAAGGGCTCCTTGCATCCAACTTTGCAGATCTTACATACTGCTCACCCCTGGCAGGGGACAGAGCAGAGGACCGGACCCATCCATTTTACTTCCCCTTGGCTCCTTCCACATCCACCCTCTTTTGGCTATGGGGAGAGTTTCAATGGTTTTGTTCAGGTGTACTCCCTGAAAGCTGAGTCTGTGTGTGAGTCTGGAATGTCAGCATCTTTGCAAAGAGCAGCTAACTCACTCATCCTGTAAGTGTGTGGTAACTCCACATCTACTATATGTAGCTTGCT
>NW_024877556.1:0-2174 GCF_018340385.1 Cyprinus carpio
TTGCATTTTAATCATGGCAATTTTTTAAAACTGTGACCAAACGCCCACACTTATTGCCTTTTTTTTTAAACAACATTTTCCAACAAAATTTGCAATCACTTCATTTTCATAAAGGTTAAAATAAATTGCCATTGTTATTCCATGCAATTAAACTGTTTACAACGTCAATTTCTGTTCCTTTTTTTTAACAAACTTACATTAATTTGTGGCAATAACACACATTCACTTTTTAATTTTTATGTTCTTAATAATATAAGTTAACCCTTTTCCATACAACAATTTTACAATTTTATTATTTCTTACCTTTTCCACAAATAAAAACACAAATACGCAATGTCCACACTTGGACATACCACACTACTATAACATGTAAGCTGTTAGTATGTCAATTCCACTAAATTTTAATTGTTTCAGCAGCGAAATATAAATACATAAAATACAATACAAAATATAAATTAGATAATTCTTTATATCTACCCGCTATCTTAATCACAATTGGTGTTGAAAACCAGCTGAATATATTTTTGATTTTCTTCTCTAATACACATACAGTTCAAAAACAACACTTACTGAAATAGAAACCTTTTTTTTTAACCTAACAGGTACAAATGTTTACATAACCAGTTTGCTTCATTCTATACATCTTTGCTTCTAAATACAAGTAATCTATTAATGTGTATAATTCCTCCCCAAGAAATGTCTAGTGAAACGTCTATAGCCATCATAAAACCATTAAAAATAAAATAATCACTTGCTATGCTATAACAAAAAATAATAAAACAACAGCTTTCTTTAATGTTTTAAGTGAAAATCAACATATAGCATGATTTCTGAGCGTCAAAGTATCTCTAAACACAGGAATAGCAGTCTTGAAAAATTGAGCTTTTAAACAAGAGGAATTACACTTTAAAATATATTCAAATAAACAAACAGTTATTTCGCAATATTCAAAATATATCACAATATTACTGCTGTATATTTAGAATCAAATAAATGCAAGTTTTGATGAACATACTAATTCTTTGAAAAAACATTAAATATGTTAAGTCCCGATATACTTCCAAAAGGAACTGCTATGACCTCAAGTCCGGAAAAAAAAAAAAAAAAAACAGGCTGAGATGAACATTGCACATGTGGATGTGTTCTGAAATTCCACCTTTGATCGCGACGATTTTTGCCCCGGTTCGTTTTCTCATTTAACGGAGGTCAGCAAGAGAGAAAAATATCTCTGGCCTAGTTACTAGCAACATAAATACACTGAAGTGTCGAAGAAGCTAAACTGCCACTGGAGAGACTTTAAAGATTCAGAGAAAAACATTTAATTCCTAGAAAAAGAAACAATACTTGGTGTGGACGCATCAAAACGATGCAAAACAGACGAAAGAAACATCAGAGACAACTTTTTTCAAAGCCATGAAAAGAAAGAGCAAAGATAAATAATAGCAAAAAGCCATATAACTGTTACACCATACCGTTGCTGCTACCGTTGTTTGTCAATAAACAAATTTAAAGGGTATACAAAAAATGAAATGCTAAACCAACATTCAATACACAAACCTTATATTTGGCCAAAGTAAATCATGACACTACATAAACAAAAGTTAAAACAATTTATCCAGTTGAATATAAAAAAGACAACAACAGTAAAGCCTTATAACTGTTACACCATACCGGTTAAGCTGCCACCGCTGTTTCCGCTAATAAACAACAGCGGTACATAAAAATGGAATGCTAAATGAACATTCAATAATAAACCTTTATATTTGGCCAGTAAATCATGACACTACATAAACAAAAGTTAAAACAATTTATCCAGTTGAATATAAAAATGAACACTAATAAAATAAAGTAACAAACAGAGTCCAATATATTTTTTCACATCATGGTAAACTTTACAAACTATGACACATCTGGCTACTCTTGTCGATGATTATGGTTCTTTGGCTGTTTACGGCATTTGACTTGAACTACCGCTAATCATTATTCTTTTGTTTATAATATTCTGACCACTGGTGCCCGTCTCACGCCTGATTGCCTACACTTCATCATTTAATCGTTGTTGTGTTTAGGGGATACGCGCGAACATCGGAGTCATGTTTACTACATGATGGCAATACATTGAGGAACTTAAATTGTGAATGGCTTTTGGATAGCTTGAACGGTTTTGTCGTGGT
>NW_024877557.1:0-1909 GCF_018340385.1 Cyprinus carpio
CTGGTTTTGTGAGAATTAAATGAGGAGTAAACATTTATGCGTATACCTACAGTTTTTATGGGACATGTTACCATTTCACTTTGACTTCTCAAATTGCCTCTTAAATGACAAAGAGATTCTTTTCTGAAAAGGTTGCTTGAACCCACATAAAGGACAATATATGTACACCACCTGGATTTCTTGACATACATGCCTCTTATCCTTCTCATTTATTGCTTGAAATCGTGATACATGAATTTTTTTTAGTGCATTGAATGAAACAAATTAATGCCGTCACGGGAGTCATAGGAGACCACTGATAAAGGGCTAACCTTTGAAAAATGGCTATGTTGCAAACCATAATGCAAGTAACTGTGCTCGGGTAAGTGAAGGAATCACATAACCATTTCCAATCCATCATGAAAAATCATGAGCCAATGACAAGACCATACAAGCAAACCCTGAGCTATACCAGCCTCTAAAATCAGTTGTTGTGGTTTTAAAATGTACATACTTTTTTAGTCTTTACATATGTATTTTCGCCCCCAAATTCCAAATTGTAATTTTACTCACATGTATGCTCTGGTTTCACAAGTTTTAACCTGTAGAGAAAATAAAAACACAAACTAATAGTGAGGCAGAGACATGTCAAAGTCATACAACAATTTCAGAATTTATAACATTTGGCTTCCATTGCAGCGAATTAAATTTTAAGCATTAGATAAAAAAACAAGTAATATTGAATGAAAGTGGTTTTTAATCTATTTTTTTTCTGTTTCAATTTGGTTCTGTAACCGAAAAGCTTCAATACAAGCAACTGCAATAACCAGCAGTACCACAAATTAATATCCGTGCAATGCGATTGCGAGCATACATCAACTATGTCCCTAAATGGTTCAAATGAATTAGATCAATCACTCCACAAATAACATCAGGCCTTAAGTGTGCCTGATCATTTTAGGTCGTCTATTAGCTAAACGCAACAATAGTTTCAGTTTGATGACTATATTGTCACATTATAACGCAGATTACTAGAATAACTTTTTAAAAAGTTTTAAGAAGTACTTACCAGATTATAGCCGCTAAACAAACCGCAGCAAACACAGAAAGCGATGGCGATGATGAGCGATTCTGATTCCACAGAGCCACGTTGAAATAACGACTCCTGCATGACGTAAGTTTGAGTTCAAATCGGCGCTCAATTTCAAATGGGGAATTATTTTTACTCGTTTGTTGGCTGCAGTAATTTGAGTAAAACATGAAATAAGCGGACATGGAATGATATGTTGACTCTTTGTTGGGTTTTATAGTTTTACCTGGTATGTTATGTTTTAAAACATGCAAATAAAAGTGCGCAGTGAATCTTCCTTTCTTGCGTTAACCCAGATTGGAACAACGATAAAGCTCATGCACTGCAAGAGGCAGAAAGCAGGGCTTGCGTTACGTTTTATTCGTTGTTATTTTTACAGTCCTTAGAATAAACGGACATATCATGATAGCCTGTTGACTAGTCTGTTTTGGAGAGTTTTACCTAACATATTTTAGAAATGGCAAATGAACTAAAATTACGTTACACTACAATTTGGAATTTATGCTTTTCAATTAATAGTAAAAATTCCATCAAATTGAATTAAATAACTTATACATATATTTTAATTGAATAACTGAACAATCCCTAATCCAATTATTCAATTAAAATATATAAGAATCATTAAATTCAATTTGATACAGACCTACTAATGATATTTATCTATTTAAAAAGGCTTTTTAAATGTTTTTTGAGTGTAAGAGACTTTCTTCTTTGTTAAGATTAGCAGATTAGGGAAGGCAATAAAGCTCAATACCAAGGGCAAAACAAGTCTATGGTAATAAGATGACGTCATGTTTTACTTATTTTATTTATGTTCCTGGAAGTTACCAAGAGGCAAAA
>NW_024877558.1:0-4200 GCF_018340385.1 Cyprinus carpio
ACCAGCCGATCGTGGAGTGAACAGAGCAGCCCCTGCTCCAGCTCCGTGACCAAGAAATCATTTAATATGTAGTCCCCGGGTAGGACGTATCGATATTAACTGTAAGAACAGATACTACACTGACTTAGCCACAAGCCGAGAAGCGATGCTGCAGTGGTGCAGCGGGGAGGAAGCGGGACATGGCCACGCCCATCTCGGCTTTTGGTAAGTCAGGGAGACCTGAAACGCTGGGGGACGGTAGGACCCCCCCCGTCTGCAACGTCACCGAGCCTCGCCCGATCGGCCCGCGGTGGCTCTGCTGCGGCGGGGTACGGGCATCGCTCGTAACTCCCAAACGGTTCGTCGCAGAGCCACGTGCCTCATGTCATCGGAATCCTTGGCTCGAGCCGAACGAGGGCAGGTCTCGAAATTGGCATGTCGCGCTGGCTAAATTTTCGGCTATGTTGGATTTTGTCGAAAACCTTCTTTTGCAAACCGGCACCAGGTATTTGGCCCAGGTCCGAACCAAAGCAGCACAGAAAGATTCTCTGGAGTCTGACGGTCAATAATCATCCAAAAAAAGTGGAAATTTCCATCCACCTTGGCGAGGGGCCCCCTCAAAACGGTCGAAGGTCGTGTGGCCCAGTTGCTAAATGGGCTTATAACTCTCCAGAGAGGAATGATCACGTCACCCAATCGGCACGCCTATTCGCCGGTGCGCAGTCTGTGGTCAGGAGAAAGGTGCGGTGACTGCCACTTGGTGGCTGGTAGTGAAAAAAAATGAAAGGAATGAAAAAGGACAACCAAACAATCATGAACAGCTACAGCTCGCAGCAGTCGTCCCGATCGACTTGAAAAGTGAGGTCTTTGGAAATTTTGAACCCACCCGGGGCCCGTTTTTTCAAGAGCGCAAGGACTTTTTTTTTTTTTTTTTTTACACACGCACAACCCAGACCAAAGCAATAGGAACGAAGTCCTCTTCTGAACAGCTCTCTGGATCAAACAACGCTCTGTATAAAAAAAGATCAGGGAGAAAACACCCATCGGCTTTTTTTCAACACGCCCTTTCAGGGGAAGCGCAACGCAGCCCCCACTACCATAAATTATGCAGTCGAGATTCCCACATTTGGGGAATTCGCAGGGGTCAGCACGGCCGGAGTGCAATGGACGAGCCTCGCCCTGGGTGAACCGCCTTCTTGATCATGGTGTCTTCTCCCCTTCCAGGTAGTAGAAAGGCCCAGGCGCCATCCAGAGGTACCATTTCCGCCGACCGTCCTCATCACGGTGAACCCCCGCCCCTAGCAAAGGAAGGACGGCTGCCTTCCGTTACTGGCCTGCAAAACTGCCAAGCGTTGGCACGAGCCGATGCTTCCCCACCCTGGTTTTAGATCAGTGTTTCCCAACCGCGTTCCTGGAGGCCCCCAACACTGCATGAAATGTGTTCCTAGTCACCTTAATCAAACACACCTGATTCAGATCATCAGCTCATTAGAAGAGACTCGAAGATCTGAATCGGTTGTCATCTGTTTTAGATGACTCCCTTTAACCAAACACACCTGATTCGATGCATCAGCTCGTTAGTGAAAGACTCCAAGACCTCAGGTGGATGCATCCGAGGAGAACTCTCAATAAAACAGCAACCACGGCATCTGCAAGAGCAGACCTCAGGGGGAGCCAAGACAAAGCCCTCATTCCTTTTTCTGTTATTCCATCACAAAAGCGGCAATCCCTGACGTGGAACAACCGTTTCCTGGCAACACGGCAATAAACCAGCCGATGCGTGGAGTGGACAGAGCAAGCCCCGCTCCAGCTCCTTGCTCCCAAATCAATTTAATATGTAGTCCGGATAGGGGCGTATCGAATATTAAACTGATAAGAACAGATACTACATGATCTTAGCCAAAAAGGCGGCGATGCTGCAATGGTGCAGCGAGGGGAGGGAAGCGGGACATAGCCCGCGCCCATGTGACTTTTGGTAAGTCAGAAACCTGAAAGCGCTGGGGGCCGGTAGGATACTCCCCCGTCTACAGCGTCCGCGAGCCTGCGCCCGTGCGGCCCGGCGGTGGCTCTGCTGCGGCGGCGAGTACGTGCATGCGGGGGGGCTCTCGTAACTCCCAAACGGTTTTCGTCGCAAGCACGTGCCTCATGTCATCGGAATCCTTGGCTCGCCGAACGAGAGGCAGGTCTGAATTGGCAGGTCCGCCTCTGGCGAAAGTTTCGGCTATTTTTGGATTTTGTCGAAAACCTTCTTTGTTGGCAAACCGTCACCAGTATTTGGCCCAGTCCAACCAAAGCAGCCAGAAATATCTCTGGTCTGAACGTCAATGATCCATCCAAAAAAAGTGGAAATTTCCATCCACCTTGTGAGGGGAGCCCTCAAAAGCGTTAGAAAGGTCGTGTGGCCCAGGTTGCTAAAAATGGCTATAACTCCCAGAGAGGAATGAGATCCGCGTCACCCGACCGAAGCACTTCATGCGGGCTCCGATCTGTGGTCAGGGAGAAAAAAAAAAGGGTGCTGCGTCTGCGCGGTGGTCGCTGCAATGAAAAAATAAAAGGACGAAATGAAAACTGCACAGCAAACGAACGCCAAGCAACTGCAGCCGGCAGCAATCAGTCCGATCGACCCGAGAAAAGTGGTGCGTGCAGGCCGGGTTTTCCAGGCGCCAAGTGACTCTTTTTTTTTTTCTCTCACACACACATACACAACCATATCAAAAGCATGGGGCGGTGTCATTTCTGAACGGCTATGGATCATTGAGAGCCCAAAATGCTGGCGGGCACCAGCGCTTTGTATAAGGTCGGGGAGAAAAACATCTGCTTTTTTCAACCAGCACTCGGGGAAAGCGCTGGCGCCCGGTCACACCACCATAAATTATGCAGGTAGGGGAGCACATTTAGGGGAGGCTGCCGGGGAATGCTTTCGCTGAGGTCCCGTGAGGCCGAGCTTTCGCCCTGGGTGAACCGCCTTCTTGATCATGGTGTCTCCCCTGCAGGTAAGTATGAAGGCCGGGCGGCCAGTCAGAGAAGGCCACCGTCCGTCCTACCGTCCTCATCAACGGTGAACCCCCGCCCCTAGCAAAGTAATGACGCTGCCTTCCATTACTGGCCTGCAAACTGCCAAGCGTTGGCACGAGCCGACGCTTCCCACCCTTGTTTTAGAACAGGTTTCCAAACCGCGTTCCTGGATGCCGCCCAACACTGCATGCAATGGTGGTCTATGTCACCTTAATCAAACACACCTGATTCAGATCATCAGCTCATTAGTAGAGACTCGAAGATCTGAATCGTGTGTCTCAGACAAAGGGTCTCATATGTTTTAGATGACTCCCTTTAAACCAAACACACCTATTCGATGCATCAGCTCGTTATGAAAAGACCCCAGACCCTCAGGTGATGCATCCGGAGAACTCTCATAAAACCGCAACCACGGCCTCTGCAAGAGCGACCTCAGGGGGAGCCAGACCAAGCCCGCATTCCTTTTTCTGTTATTCACACAATAACAGCAATACCTGAAAAGGGAACACACCGTATCCTGGAACACTGCAGCCGCAGGCGATGCGTGGAGTGGGCAAAACAAGCCCGGCTCCATCGTGATAAAAAATCAAATTTTGTATGTAGTCCCGGGTCAGGAGCGTAATAGATAAGCTGGCCAAAAACAGGCTGATACTTAGTCTTAGGCGAGAAAGCGATACTGCCATGCGGCAGCGAGGGAAAGGAAGCGGAACATGTAGCCCACGCCCGCCAGCGGCTTTGAAGTAGAGTCAGAAAGGAAACCTAAGCAGCTAAAGAGAGGCGGTAGGGCGGCCCTCCCCCGCGTCTCCTAGCGTCACGGGCTTTCGCCCGATCGGCCCAGCCGGTGGCTCTGCTGCAGCGGAAATGCAGCTTGCTCGCTTCCGCATGCAGCAGCGGTTTGTCGCAGAAACCGCGTGCCTTTTTATCATAATAAGCACAAATCGCTCAGCGCTCGAGCGAGCGAGGCAGGGAGGTCTCAGCGGTATTGGCGGGAACGGCTCTGGCGAAAATTTTCATTCAGCTGGGGTTTTGTCGAAAACGCTAACACACGCGGCTCCAGCTTTTATGTATTTAGCCCAGGGTCGTGAACCAAAAGCAGCGAACAGAAAAGATTCTCTGAGGTCCTGCAGCGGTCAATAATCCATCAAAAAAAAAGTGGAAATTTCCATCCACCTTGGCGAGGCCTCAAAACGTTCGAAGGTCGTGTGG
>NW_024877559.1:0-2456 GCF_018340385.1 Cyprinus carpio
TCTGAAAAGTCGCAGGTGCATTTCAGCATGCCAAAGCCATAATAGAATACTGCAGAAAATGATCTGGGGTAACAAAGGCTGAAATTTCAGAAGCACGACGGTAGTAAAGAGTGGAACTTGCCAATATCCCTTAAGCATTCTAACTTTCGCAACAAATCGAGCTGATCGCAAGATTTTCTATACAATCTTCCATCCTGGGTAACCCTGATTCGAACGTAATGGTAACAGATTTAACCTTATCTCGGTACATTCTGTACAGAAATGTAATACTTCCGTCAGGTTTAGGATCCAACAGCCCAGGGCTACCTTTTCCATGGACTACACTGGGTCAGCCAACGTCCATTTTCCACTCAAGTAATCAACCTTCTCTCTTCAACGGCGCATTAACATTATCGTGTTTGATAAAAAAAATCATATTACACACGACTACGCATAGCTGTTTAATAGGGCGTCCGAATTTGAAATTTGATATCATGTTTTAAATACAGTCACCTGAGTGGGCAACCATCGTGAAACAACTGAGAAAAACTCTTTAATCCAACCGCAACGCATACTGTCATGTTTCTTGAGCTTAAGACAAAATGAACAAGATGCTGTGACAAATTTTGTAACATCACCCCATCGAATTGACAAAGAAAACCTCGTCTGCCCCCGGTGTTTGCACAGCATTAACGCAATCAGAACTCCATCCTCATCAACAAGTCAGCGTCACAGCAAGATGGCCTCACTTCTAGGAACTTTCACAAACCCGCGGCATTAACAGATAGGCATCTTCCTGCTCCAACGGCGTTGGTAGTTTTTTCCTTGAATGGAAGGCTTCAACATATTAACATGACATACCGAGTCTGGCCGCTTCCGATCAGGTGTAGCAATAATATAATCTGTCTCACTTATTCGTTTCACAACTTTTAAAGGGACCAGTAAAACGAGCAGCTAAAACCTGCTCCAGGGGGGGGGGGGGGGGGGGTGGGCGGGTTGCAAGCAGAAGAACAAGTACCTCATCACCACCCTGAAAACAACGGGGAACAGCTTTCCAAATCATGCTGCTTCTTCATACTGCTCTGTGCCCTTTGCAAAGATTCTCAACCCTACGCTGCGTTCCAGAGCGAACAAGCATCGTGCAAGCGTTCCCAGCGCATCCATCTGACTCACAAAAATCGAGCACATTGTTTTGACACTTTTTGTTTCGATGATAGCATCCTTTAATATTTTCAAAGGGCCCCTGACTGAATGCCCAAAAAACCAGATCAGCTGGAGGCTAAAAACCCAGGGATTCTTGCACTGTTTCCCGAGCAGCAAATAAAAGCGTGCGGAATTCCCTCATCCACAGATCTCCTTCCCTGTCCATACAATACTTCCTCAACATCGGCTTTAAAGTCTGATTGAAACCGCTCCAGTGCTCCCTGACTCTCAGGATGGTAAGCACTGGAGGGTCCCTATGAACTATGGACAGTGATTTTACTACTTGAGTGAACAGTTTAGACAAAAAAATTTGTGCCTTGATCTGTTTGAATGATTTTAAGGAAGCCCAAATGTAGAAAAAATTTAATAAGGTGTTTAACAATAAGGACGGTTATTTTCTGAAGAGGGAATAGCCTCTGGGAAGCGTGTAGCTACGCGCCATAATAGTCAGTAAAAACTGGTTACCAGCTTTTAGTTTTTGGTAGCGGTCCGACACAATCAATAGTGCGTTAACCGAATGGTTCCCCAATAACAGGAATAGGCACCAAAGAGGTGCAGGTGGGAGTGATTACCTGATTTGGGTTACCGGTTTGTTTTGACTTACACCGACCCGATCCGGCAATACTCAGCCATCTTTTTCTTTAACCCTGGCCAAAAAAGAAATAATGGCAATATGCGATCATGTCACGTCGCCGTATTAATTCCCAAATGTCCAGCTGAGTGTTGATGGTCATTGGGCTGAAATCGCCAACTGCCAGGAGTCCACGATACCGCGACAGGAGCCACAATCTGAAACACAGAACTCCAGTCTCCTCCAGCATCATCATTGGAACACCACTTCGCATAAGGAGACCAATAAGCCATTTGTTTCTCCCTCGCCACCTCCTGACTTACAGCAGAATTGAAGCATTTACAGAGCCCTAGATCGGACTGTTGGGCAGCACTCATTTGCTTTCTATTCACTACTATCGATGAATTTTCAGGAGTAAACATACCACCTTTTACGTCATTCGAGATTGGGTTCAGTGGTGTCGTAAATGTGTCAGAAACTTCCAATGGGCTAAGGGATCTCTCACCTGTAAAAACAGGAACGATAAAAGAGTCTGACAAATCAATTTCATTTCCACACCTACGCGCTTGAGCTCGCGTAACTGCACAGGCAGAGAATACGTCGGGGAAACGTTCACCCAGTTCTTCAGAGCCACAGACACTCTCTGGCACATCCAGCACCTCCAGTACAGGCATCACGTTTGCTCCAGCCAGATCATTCCCCA
>NW_024877560.1:0-489 GCF_018340385.1 Cyprinus carpio
TGCTGCCGAGCTGTAGCTGTTTTCATGTCTGTTTGGTTGTGCAGTTTCATTTCCTTTTCCCTTTTTTTTCAGCTTGCAGCATGCCAAGTGGCCAGGGCGCAGCACCCCTTTTTTTTCTCCTGACCACAGACTGAGCCCGTGCATAGGTGAGGCGTGCCGATTTGGGTGAAGTGATCTCATTCCTCTCTGGGGTTCTAGCCATTTTAGCAACCTGGGCCACACGACCTTCGAACGTTTTGAGGGCCCCTCGCCAAGGTGGATGGAAATTTCCACTTTTTTTGGATGATTATTGACCGTCAGACTCCAGAGAATCTTTCTGTGCTGCTTTGGTTCGGACTGGGCCAAATACCTGGTGCCGGTTTGCAAAAGAAGGTTTTCGACAAAATCCAACATCGCTTCTCGGCCTTTTTGGCTAAGATCACGTGTCTGTGGTCGGACGGGTTGAGACTGCGATCGCCTCTTGGAGGATTTTCTTGTCTCGGGATCCCT
>NW_024877561.1:0-1955 GCF_018340385.1 Cyprinus carpio
GAGGTTCCCAAAGATTCACACTGTTCACTGGTTCAGTATAAAGTGGTTTTCCTTTGACGGGAGAAAGTTGATAAAAATCTCCGACTGCTATTGCCTGACACTTTTCCAAAAATGCTGAATAATCTCCTGTTTTGTTTGGTTGTCTCAATCTGCCAGATATATGCCAAAGTTTATATGATCAACCATTGAAATTTCATCAAGTAATAATAATACCAGTTTCAATTTTTGCTCTCAAAGATTAATTTTTTCATCTCAAGTGATTTGATATGGCAATAGTATTCGTTCCAATAGAAAGTTGAATGTATAGTTTTTGCACTTATGGTAAAGGCAAGGCGCAACTGTGTCAGAGCTATTGAAACACATCGCGTCTCATAATGCTGGATTTTCTGAAAACGTTTGATGAAAGCGTCTGCGAGAGAGGTTTCATAATGAGAAAGCTTTGAAAATCCTTTTACACTGACTTTCCAGCTCCTCCAGGCCCAGATATGAACTCATATGAAATGGATCTGGGTTTTCACCTTATGCTTTTGCTGGAGTACCACTGCCGCACACTTTATAAAAAAAGAGATTTGTGACTGTTTCTCTCATTCAGAGCAACAGGCATTGCATTGCATCTTTCTTTGTCATAGCTGCAAGGATAACTTTCTAATGTGAAACCATATGAACATTTGGTAATAGATGCGAAAGAATTACATCATCACCTTAACCTCTGTTGTTTCTATTGGTTGTTCTTTTTCTAGTATCTAGCATAACAGACATTCCTGGCTATCCAAGTTCTGCTTCTGGACAGATTTGGGCCCAAGCATCTTCCATTGGTCCATGTTGTTCTAAGTCATCTTGAGCTCTTTGTATGTAATCTCTGCTTCTTTTCCAAATTTAGACCTGTTTGTGTCCCACTATATGATTTTCACTGACTCCAAGTTCATCATTATACAATGTTACAAATCCAGTTTCACCAAAAATCTATGATATGAAGTGAAATTTGGTGGTTTCAGTTGACTCTTGTAAAAAAATGAGGCAAAAATAATTCTAAAATACTTTGATAATAATTTTCTGTGGATTTTTAGTTGGTGAAAACGCAGGCATATCAGAGTAATCAACAAAATCTATGCCAGTTCTTTCTCTCACAAAACCCTGGCATATCATTTTCCAGTTTTGCCTTTCGGTCTGTGCATGACTTTCAGATTGGGACAGAACTGTATTCTGATGCAAAAGACGCTAAATACATTCCTCCTGTAAATTCTTGAAAGTTTTGAACTTGAGCTCTGTATCTGGTCTGTGATGCTTTTCATCCATATTTCATCATTGTCCAGTTTCTTCATTTTTCAGCCTTTTTATTTATGATATTTAAAGGTAAACTCTATTTTTGCTACTGCATTAATACCCAGCTAGAATAAAAACCACTTTCCTCGATCCTCTCTTTCTTTTTAACTTCTACATTAGCCAAACGATAAAACACTCTCTTTGAGCTTTTTGAGACTCCTCTCTCTCTATTATGAAGAAAAAACACTCCAAGTTTTCTTAAAGCTTGTTTGTATCCTATATTGTTATCCTTGTGTGCTTCTTTCTGTGCATTTTAAGCAACAGTAATCCATTTCTCTCTCTGCTTTGAAATGTAGGAAATGATATACACTATGCAAGAGTAAGCATCAACAACAAACTGTATGTCCATGTTTGCATTCCAGCATCGCAAAAGATCTTTATTATACTGATTCACCCAAACATCACTTAGTTTCCTTTTCAGCACAACATTTGTTTTCTTTGTCATTTTGTTATAAGCGCATTCAAATATCTCTTGATTTATACCAATAGATGCAAAATAGAGTCAACAGAGTCAAAGACAGCATCACTGTTCAGCAAACATTCTCTTACTTTTTTCATTATAATTCAGCTAATTCTTTTGATATCTCTTACAGTTGTTATACCTTTTTGTCTTTATTTCACATTGTCCATCA
>NW_024877562.1:0-1888 GCF_018340385.1 Cyprinus carpio
CTGTAAGGGATTTTTGTTGCAGTTTGCAGCTTGTATTTTGACCAGCAGACACAGTCCTACTCCACTGATGAGAGCCGGTTTCTTCATATGCTCCTACTCACCGGCCGGGCTCTGGAATGGGCTACTGCACTCTGGTATGGAGGTCAGCTCTCTTTCCCCTCTTATGATGAGTTTTTAACCCAATTTAGAAAGGTGTTTGAACATTCAGCGGGAGGAAAGGATCCAGGAGAACTACTGCTCACGTTACGCCAGGGTAATTCTACGCAGCGGACTACACACTCTCTTTTGGACCCTCGCAGCTCAAGCTGGATGGGAGGGAGGAACCTCTTAAGCTCCCGTATCGCAAGGGACTCAACTCGGACCTCCAGGAGAGCTGGCGTGCCCCGACGATGGTAAATCCTTGAATCAGATTATGGAGCTCGCCATCCGCCTCGACAACTTGATTCGCTCCCGACGCACACCTCTCAGGTCCAGTTTCTTTGAGTGTTCTTCCCCCAGCACGGAGTTTTTTCGAGTCGGCGTAGATTATACGCTTCATGGCGGAGGGGAGAGAGACGCCGTAATCATCTCGTATTGCTGTATTGCGGAGAGGTGGACATCTGGAGAGTCACCAAACTGGTTAATCCAGCGCCTGAATTTTGGCTGCGGTGAGTTCCCTAATCACTCTTCAAATTATTCTCTGTGGATAGCGTTCTTTGAAGTTTAACGGACAAACTTTAAACGTAAAAGCCTTTGATTACTGATTCTGAGCTGCTGGAAATTTTATCGACCTTGCATTTGCCAAAATCTCATGTTTCTCTCCTCGCATATGAGTCTGGTGTGACCGTGGAAGGCTGGATGGAGCGCCCCTGGGGTCTGGAGAGGTGCAATACCCACGCAACCCCTCAGCTCAGCTTTGGGACACAGCATTCTGAAACTATCCAATTCTTCACGATTCACTCGCCTGGGCATCCAATAATCTTGGGGCTTCCATGGCTAGAGAGACAACCCCCAGATTTCCGGTCAGACGGAGTATCATCCCGTGGTCCGCGATTCTGCCAGATCAACTGCATGGCTGCTGTCCCAGGTACTGAACTCCACAGCCGCTTTCCTCAAGGGAGTGATTTTCAGAGGTTTCCCTAATATCACTTATCTAGCTCTGGCTTTCAGCTTAAACCGAAGCCTCTCATCTTCCGCTCACCGCGTTGGCGCATCAGCATTGAGCTTCCACGCCGAAGAGTTTACCCGCCGTCATCCCGAAACAGAAGCCATGAGGGCGCATATTGACCTAACAGCTACAAAGGTTTATTACTACTTACATCTCCAGCCATTTCCGCCGGATTCTTCTTTTTTCGCTAAGAAGAAGGATGGGGTCTTCGCCGCGGCATCGGTCTTTTATCTTGGTCTTAATGAAGTGACAGTGAAATACCGCTATCCTTCCGCGAAGGTCCCAGCAGCCCGGTGATGCTCCCGTGACTGCCCGCTAATACTTTTACCTGCTGGACTTAAGGAACGCGATACAACCTGATTCGGGTGATAACCGAGTGCGGGGAAAAGGACGGCGGAAAACCGCGCTTTCACTACATCCGCACTACGTAATATCGGGTAACGCACTTTCGGCCTGTCGTTTCCAGTCCTTCCGCTTTTCAAGCCTTGTGGTAAAATGAAATTTTCCGGACATGGGACATCAGAGAGCGGTTACATCAGAGAGATTCTGATCTTGAGGAGCATGTCCAAGATGTTCGTGGCGTCCTCGCCGCCTGGATTGATAACCAGCCTATGCCGTTTCCAAGTGCGAGTTCCACCAGACACGGATCTCCTTTCTGGGCCATATTATCAGTGCGGACGGAGTTCTGATGGATGACAGCAAGGTCAAAGCCGTGGTGAAGTGGCCCCAACCTTCCTCTGT
>NW_024877563.1:0-6232 GCF_018340385.1 Cyprinus carpio
GATGTTGTCCGACAGCAGTCCTGCTCCGCTCTGCTGGGGTGCAGTCCA
This sequence comes from Cyprinus carpio, assembly GCF_018340385.1. NCBI lineage: Eukaryota > Metazoa > Chordata > Actinopteri > Cypriniformes > Cyprinidae > Cyprinus > Cyprinus carpio. Next base: position 49 of record NW_024877563.1, read on the forward strand.
TCAGCGCGAAAAAGCCTAGTCGGCTCCCAGAAAAGATTCCAATTATTAACAGAAAGCATTTCGGTTCTTTACACCATGACAATAACCATTCATTTGAAGCAAAAGGTCTACTGAACCTTTCGTGTCGCTCTTCGATACGTGGGCAGCGGTCCTGACACGATGATCGTCGCCGCGGGCGTCGTGCTGTGAACCGTCTCGATCAGGCTCCTGAAGTCCCTCTTCAGCCGTCTCCGTCTGCCGCTGCGTGGTGTCGTACCCCGGCGTGAAGCACGACCGCTCTGGGGGCTCTCGTCGGCCTGTCGGATCGCGGGTAATCTGCGCAGAAAACATCGAGAACACGAGCCCCAGGGAGACAGTGAGTGTGCACTTTAACTTCGGCTAACGTAGACCGGACGTGTCGGACGATGGAGTCCTCCGAAAAAACTTTTTGAAATCCACAGCGTCGCGTTCCGTCTCGCGGAGGGGAGAGAGAAGCGGTTTCCGTGTGGAGATCTCGAAGACCGGAGGGGAGAAGTCGTCGCCTGGTGGCCTGGCTCGCGTCCTCACGCTGCGGATGCACCCGGGGTCCGTGGTGTCCCGGCGCACGGCGTGAAGGACATCGTGGGCAAGATCGCGTCCTGGGTCTGCACCGGGCCTGTGCAGAGAAACACAAGGGGTTGGAGGTGGTGGGACTGTTAGCAGCGCGCTGTATACTTAACCCTGGACTTGTGAGCTGTCAGCCCGGAGGTCTTCCAGCGCGGCTCTCCGCTCTCTCAGCTGGGACGCCTCTGCTCCAGGACCCCGAATCTGCCTTCTCCACTGGCCTCCAGCTCGAGCTAGCACCGAATGCGACGGCTCGAACGTGTCGTTCACCTGCACTCAAAGGAAGGACAAACATCCGGCCATTAAAGCAAGTAACAGTGAGTAAAGCAATTGTATTGTGTGTGAATAGAGTATTAGCGATGCACGCGGGACGAGTGCTAACAAGGCGCTCTGATTGTTTTTTGTTGTGGTATCACGATAGAGTGATATATCTCACACGTTATAGATTGGCTAGAATGGCAGACTTGACATGTGTTAAAAGGAGGGTGATGCTTGAAATCATTGTTCTTCCATTGTTAACCATGGTGACTAGCCTGCAAAGAAACGTGTGCAGCCATCATTGCGTTGCATAAAAATGGCTTCACAGGCAAAGGATATTGTGGCTACTAAGATTGCACCTAAATCAACAATTTATAGGTTCATCAAAGAACTTCAAGGAAAGAGGTTCAATTCTTGTAAAAAGAAGGCTTCAGGGCGTCCAAGAAAAGTCCAGCAAGCGCCAGGATCGATCTCCTAAAGAGGATTCAGCTGCGGGGATCGAGGAGTGCCACCAGTGCAGAGCTTGCTCAGGAATGGCAGCAGGCAGGTGTGGCGCATCTGCACGCACAGTGAGGCGAAGACTTTTGGAAGATGGCCTGGTGTCAAGAAGGGCAGCAAAGAAGCCACTTCTCTCCAAAAAAAACATCAGGGACAGATTGATCTTCTGCAGAAAGTATAGGAATGGACTGCTGAGGACTGGGGCAAAGTCATATTCTTCCGATGAAAGCCCCTTTCCGATTGTTTGGGGCATCTGGAAAAAAGGCTTGTCCGGAGAAGAAAAGGTGAGCGCTACCATCAGTCCTGTGTCATGCCAACAGTAAGCATCCTGGACACCATTCATGTTGTGGGGTTGCTTCTCATCCAAGGGAGTGGGCTCACTCACAATTCTGCCCAAAAACACAGCCATGAATAAAGAATGGTACCAAAAACACCCTCCAACAGCAACTTCTTCCAACAACCCAACAACAGTTTGGTGAAGAACAATGCATTTTCCAGCACGATGGAGCACCCGTGCCATAAGGCAAAGTGATAACTAAGTGGCTCGGGGGACCAGAATGTTGAAATTTTTGGGTCCATGGCCTGGAAACTCCCAGATCTTAATCCATTGAGAACTTGTGGTCAATCCTCAAGAAGCGGGTGGACAAACAAAAACCCACTAATTCTGACAAACTCCAAGAAGTTATTATGAAGAATGGGTTGCTATCAGTCAGGATTTGGCCCAGAAGTTGATTGAGAGCATGCCCAGTCGAATTGCAGAGGTCCTGAAAAAGAAGGGACCAACACTGCAAATACTGACTCTTTGCATAAATGTCATGTAATTGTCGATAAAAGCCTTTGAAACGTATGAAGTGCTTTGTAATTATATTTCAGTACATCACAGAAACAACTGAAACAAAAGATCTAAAAGCAGTTTTAGCAGCAAACTTTTTGAAAACTATAGGGACTATTGATATACAACGTCTTGTATTTTATATGTATAAGCAGCAGAGGTAATTGCAACATAAAAGTGGAGATAATGTTAGAAGCAATGAAGCTCACGGTGCTCACCTTTAATTGTTTTCAATGGCCCCAGACTACGGATTTAGAATTTTTTTTTATGTGATGGCCATACAAATAATAAAGGGTTGTCTGTGATGTCAGAATTTGGTTCCGGGGTGTTTAATTGTCTGGAAGAGTGTGAGAATTTTCCTGGCCTGGAAAATCTGCAGGTGCAACAACATCTTATTCCAGGGCCTGTTCAATAAGACAGAACATAAGTACTCTGTTTATGTGTTGAAAGCAACAGTGGAAACAAAACCAACTCCATCAGTTTCACAAACATAAATCTAAAAGTGAAGAGAGCAATTCTAATTCTACATTCTACAACATTTTGACTTCTTCCTTCACTTTTCTTCTCCTGTGACTTCTTCTCCTGTGCCGTCATTATATCTTCACATGAATTAATATAACCTGTTCACAATAAAGCTGCTACATAATAAAAACTGATTTTTTCCCCTCTTTTTTTATTTTGTTGTTTTGACAGACAGCCGCAGAGCATATGTTTGTTCTAGACACTACTGTATTAGTGCTGCTGGGATCCTAATACTGAATCAAGCTTAATCAACCTCCTATTTCTTTTCCCACTGCTGTTCACAGTCGGTGGCTCTGGCAAAGGCTGCAAAATTTTTTGTTTTTTGCATTGCAGCTCGTCAGTGAAGCAAGTTAGTTCTGTGATCTCAATAGGTAATCCAAAGAATCGAGAATCAGAAGAGCTTTATTTACCAAGTATGTTTGCACACACTAGAGCAATGGAATTTTTTGACTTTGACGACAGAGCTTCCAGTGTAGAAGAAAGTACAAACATACATTATAATGCAGAACATACATAAGAGAAATAACACAGTAGAGGATGTAATATAACACTAATATACAAAAAAAAGAAAAACCAAAGATTGAAATAGTGTAGTATATATACAGAAAATAGAAGTACAGGAAAAATTTAATTGTTTAGGATAATGTAGCAGAGGTATATTTATTAGTGTGCAAGATATGTTTTTTTACAAAGACAGTGTTGCAAGTTTAATATAAATGTCAGATAACTATGTTAGGTTGTGATGGATGATGTAGAATATAATAAGATTTAATTGTTCAGGTTCATGTGACTTTTCATGACCACTAGACTTGTATAGTACCACAGGTCTGTATTCCATGTAAGTCCAGAGATTTTAGAGGAGAGGTAGTCTTTTTTTTTGGGGACCCGATGGGATTGTGGGATAGCTGTTTGAAAGCAGCAGGAACTTTCACACAGCTCCAATGATCTGTTGGAATATCAGTCTGAAGATGGGGGGGCCAGTTAGTCAGCACAGACTTTAAGACATGCAGGTGAAAACACTATCTGGGCCTGAAGTCTTTTTCTAGATTCCTGCTTCCTGAAGACCCAGTTCACGTCTTCTACACAGGACCTTAAGCACAGGTTGAATGGTGGGGGATGGAGGGAGGGGGGTTGCAGGGGTGGTAAGTGAATGTGTTAAATGCAGATCAGAGCGGATGTGGGGGGGGGGTTAGACTATTCTTTTTCAAAACAAATCGTCAGTAAAAAACACATTCAGGATCGTCAGCCAGTTGTTGATTCTCCACAGACTGTGGGGGAGGTGTCTTGTTACACATAGTGTGAGGTTCCTCAAACCAGTCCATACTGAAGCCTGGATCGTTTTGCTGAAAGCTCTTTTGTTTTTTTTTCCTCATGCTTTTTCCCCCCCTTCCCTAGTAGTTTATTTTTTTTTTAAGGCCCATACCGCTTATTCTCCTTTTTGGTTTAGTCTTTTCCTTCTGGGCCTGGCTTATACAAGATTTTATCCCCCACTTCTACCTGTAAAAGCAACGGTTTAATCATTCTTCAATGAGAAGAATCATCCCCCTCCTGTAGGACATGCCACAGTCTCACATAACTGATTAATTGAAGGTTCAGTCTTCTGTGTAATCTCTTCCATCTCGGTGGCAGCAGCCTTCAAAACAACGCCATCAGTGAGGTCAAACAAGCTTGTAAATAAACTCTCTGCTTCACAGTGCATTAAAACAGGTTAGCTGATTTCATTTTCTTGCTTGTAGTTGGTATAGAGAACCAACAGCGATCGCTGAGCCCCAAAGCTGGCCCGTGGGACAGGTGATAATGCATCTTTATTGTAACAGTGATCAATATATTGATTCTCTGGTGGGCCATAATGTGGCGGCTTTATTTTGGCAGTTTTAAAGGAGAGTTTGATTTTTTTTAATCTCCAGAAGTATTAGAATACGTCTGGTACCTTGCTCCACCTCAGTTATTTGTTCGGCCACGGTTGCATCGCGGAGCTTACGTCACCGTGTCCGGCGGCATGTACAATTCACTGAGATGAAAGAGAAAAACTCCCGCAGCGCATCAGAAAGTTTACAGTTTTAATGTTGAGTGTCGCTAAGCTAGGAATCATACCTTTTTCATCATTGTTACAATCTAAACCCAACATTCGTTGATGTAGAAACAAATCCACCACCTCTCGTTTTCTTCCCGTTAACTAACTCCGCAAGGTGATTCTCTCTGAACAGCTGATGGACCGGCAGATGACGCGCGTTGTCTGGAAAATGGATTCCACTCAGCCAGGTTTTCAGTGCAGCACACAGAATCAGCAGAGTTTGAAAGTCACTTATTGGTGAGGTGATGCGGAGAAGGCGGTCATCCGTTTTGTCAGGAAGGGAATGGACATTTCTTTGAGTTGAATGCTTGGAACGCAGTCCGAAACCCCACGCCTTCGGAGTTTCATCAGGACACTGGTGCGTTTCCCTCTTCTGTCGCGCCTGGACACGATGTTTGAACAACACACCTGTAACCTCCGGCTACAATGTCCAACAAAACATCAGAAGAATCAAAACAAACAGAAAAATATTATCTGGGATGTGTTGCTTAATGTTAAGTAGTTGAGTCTCTGGTAAAACTTATAGAAGAATAGATAATAAAAACCTAGAACAAACAAAAACATCAGAAGAAATTGCGGAGCTCAAGCGTCCCTAGCTGCACTTTTGCTGTTCCACAAAGGTGAGGTAAAGTTCAGTCAACCCCAAGATATGTTCACAGTTAACACACAAGACATTCTCAACAGAGCAACTGAATCGATGAGTCACCGTGAAAATGGACAATCAAAAGAGTACTGCTTCTTTCTTCTTCTTTGTTTCAGTGGTTATTTATATAAATACTGCATATCGCCACCTAATTGATAGTTTGTGCAATCATTAGAAAAAAAAAGCATTTGTTTAATCACTGAGAATAAAATTATATTGTTTGTTTGATGCTAATAATATAATAAGAAATATCACATGTATTTATTATCGAAATACATTATAGAAAATGCAGATCCACGATGTGTGAGATGACAATAAAATAAATATATTAGAATAAAATAAAACATTACCTTGTTATATATATCCCTGTATATATATATGAAGTCTTTCATCCCTCATTGAATTCCTCATGCCAGCTCTTACAGGCCCTTTATTTTATGAGGATGAACAAAGGTCTTAGGGGTTTGAAAGCATGCATGAGTGTGAGTAATTAGAATTAAATTAACTAATGTGCTAAATAATGGGGCCTTAATGTGAAGTGTGACCTGAACAATAAAGAATCAAAACATTTTCCAAACATATCTAGGGCATGTTTGTAGTCCAGATTAAGAAATGTACAAAACATTTTGAAAATAAATGGTCTAGTTAAGTCCTAAATATACATAGGTCTAAATATTTGGAGCCGTGATGAGTCACCATAGCCGATACACAAACCTGAAGGGCTGTTTAGAATTCATTTAAAGAGGTTTCAGAAAGTGGTGCAGGCAGCTACTTT
>NW_024877564.1:0-1860 GCF_018340385.1 Cyprinus carpio
AGCCTTTGAACTAGACATGATTTAAGTGAAACCCATCAGTAGCAAACAAGTACCTTAAAGCCTTCCGGTCCCTGTCTGGCTTCATTTATATAACCCTTTCTCCTTTTGACTTATGTTATATATCAGAGTAGAGACAGAAAAGGCTTGATATGATAACTTCTAGGTAAAGATAAAAAAAGACTAGTTTGTTTGGCTTACCCAGCTATTTGGAAAATCAGACACAAGCTTTATGTTTATAATGTATCTACCCAACCCAAAAATCTCAAACGCTTACATTATACAAAAAAAAATAAACAAAACAAAATAATAAACAAGGTAAAAAAAACAAGAAAACATCAGTTACATCAGTCAAGCCAGGACAAAAAAATGGTAAGCGCTTGGGGATCTGGACTGGAAAATGAATGATTAAACTTAGCTGATGGTGAATCCCACAAAGTTTGGTAATGGATGAAAATGTCCCTGCAAAAAGTCCACCCTTTAATTTGATAGTCCCAATGTTGCAGATAGGAAACAGATTCCTCCCTGCCTTCCTCCGCTGGGCACAATCCAAAAACCCTCTAGTGCTCAATACGTTAAATGTCCAGGCGCCATAATCCCAACTCCCAAACTATAAAGCAGAAAAGTTAGTTGGGAAGTAAGTAATTTCACCCATGTAAGAAAGCATTAGAACAAAAAGGTCTATTGATTGACCAAAAAGGAAGCACATTCCTCAATCATAGGACCATAAAGTCAAACGGAATAGCTCCAAGAAAGCCATTGCTTCTATCCATGCTTGCCTACTTCCCTTGTGGTATAGTACCTGGCTAACATCATCCATAAAGATGATTAGCCTCAATGGTGTGGAAAAATATAACCTGCTGTAACAACGTTAAAGCTGTTACAATTGTATCTGCTGCCTTTATACCTGAGGCCAAGTTACAATCATGCTACCACCCAGTGTTAGACAAAGAAATTACAACCCACCACAAAGCGGCATTACCCCTAACACTGATATTAAAATTGTCTGCCATACCTGATTCCTTCTTGTTTTTAATAATGTGGTATTTAGGGAATTGCATTGAATCAATTAGGGTCAGTTTGGGTGCCAGCAACGACTCTGGAAAATAGTGGAAAAATGTGAGTCATTTTAATTGTTGGCAGTAGGGATATAACGATTTTCTCAGCTCACGATTCGATTCACGATTTTGATTTCACGATTCGATTCGATCCATGTTTTTTTTTTTTTTACAAAATGAGATTTGTTAGAGATTATTGCTCTTTTGTTAGTTTTGATTGCTTCTATTGTCCTCATTTGTTAGTTGCTTTGGATAAAAGCGTCTGCTAAATGACAAAATTTAAATATAATTGAAATGTAAATAATAAAACTAAATAAAAAATGTAAAACAAGCCCCAAATCAAATAAATAAGTAACACAAAGAAAATAAATCTCTTCATTTAAACAAAATAAGGCTTTGTCTGTGCTCTTTACATTTAAAATTAGAGGCAACCACTGCATTTTAATCATGATCCAAACAAAGATGCTGCATACATGCAACATGAGCAGTTTTTAATCTAAATTAGATTGTATAATTTTGAAATTTTGAAGCAAAAACAGAATGTATTGACTTCAGTTTTGTGAAACTATACATAAAAATATCTGCATGAGACAGAAACAGCTGACGGGCTGAACGAGACGCAGATTCACTCTCTGCCAGCAGGTGGAGCTTAAGGCGTTTCCTTGGTTACTGCTGTAAACAAGCAGCACTGCACTTATGGACTTTAAAATGCTTTATACAGAGGCAAGATGAAAGGAAAAAATACCATCTAAATTTTTCTAAAGACAGTATGTTCCCTCAGAGTTACGTTCATATAAACTCCTAC
>NW_024877565.1:0-1962 GCF_018340385.1 Cyprinus carpio
AGCTATAAAACAAGAATAGATTAGTTTGTTGTGAGCTTCATGACTCCCTGCCTTCGTGATCAAGCGGTGATTTATCTCGTCTTTCTCACTTATCTCTGGCAGACATCGATTATTAATGAGCCCTGACCGATAATAATAAGATATGTTGGTTTAGCTTGTCAGTGTGAATTCAATTTATTTATTTATTTGTATTTTTAACCGATTTAAAAGTGAAACTAAGGAGACTCCTCCCTCTCAGTCGGAATTGCTCCTGTAGAGGCATATTTCTCTCAGACAATGGAAGTCTCAGCACACATACACTCCTCACACAGATCCAAAAATCCATATTCAAATCAAAATAGCCGACTTCCTGTTGGTCATAGCTAATGACTGTGAATTAGAAAGTTGTCCGTATTGATAAAAACAATATATGTACCGAGTTTGGTGTCTGGTGTCTGTTGGTGACATGTTATCTGCTTCAAAATCAACAGAAAATAATGTTCAAGTTTGACATGTTGCCATGGCAGGCGCAAATATTATAGAGTTAAATATCCCCCTCAAGAGTTTTTTGTGCAGCGGCCGTGGTGTGACATATTCTGATGAGTTTGAAAGCAAATTGAGTAACAATATGATTCCTGAATTCAAAGAAGCTTTGGAAAAGGACACACTTTCCTGCTGGCCCATTGGGGGCGCCGAGAACGTGGACTCCTATAGCCACAATCTATGCAATGCTCATACATCGACACTAAAAAAATCCGATTAAGTTTTGATCCTAAATCAGAAATGTATGTAGGATGGTATGAAACATTGCCTGTTCCTCATTTTTTTTGCCCTATTTTCACGGCCCTCGCCACGCGTCACAAAACCGTATCGAGATATCAAAAATCTCGCCCTGGCACTTTTCATCCCCATTCTGAGATCATGTTTCAACCGGAGTTTCGTGGAGAAACGGGTGGGAAACCTCAGAAGAGTTATATTGCAAATTCCATAGCATGCACTTTGAAACAGCCCTGAATAGCCGACTGACTTCCTTTGGGTGGAGCCTAATGCATGAAAGCGCAAAAGTTGTTCGTCGCTCAATGAGATCTACTCAGGGTGTACAAGGTTTCATATAAATACATGCAAGTATGTGTGATCTATACTTCAAGATTTCTGACTGTGTTCCAGGGGGCGGCCGTAAGAGCCACTGTGCCACATGGGGGGGAGGGGGGGCCCTTCGATCCCAGCCTCTGCATGGCGTCCTAACTATCATTAATACTTATATGTGTTTTGGGAGTTTCACTTGAAATTCTATGTATGTTATCTGCCTCAAAATCACCAGAGAAGAATATTGCAAGGTTTGACATGTTGCCATGGCAACAATATTATAGTTATCAATATCCCTCAACAGTTTTATATCGGGCCATGTTTTTGTCATTATTCTGATGAAGTTTCTGAAACTTAAGTGAGTAAAAATGATGCTGAATTCAAAGCATTTTGAAAATGACACACTTCCTGCTGCCAGTTGGGTAGGCGCTATAACTTTGGATCCTCTTAATAGTCCACATCAGTGTGATCCAGCATCATAAAACCAACAAACCCCAGTGAAGTTGTATCAAGACTCAGAAAAATGTATGTGGGATTTTCGTTATTAGACACTTCCTGTGTTTCTCATTTTTTTGCCCTAAATTCAACGCTTCACACGGACAAACCGCTCGAGATATCAAAAATCCCCTGGCAATTTTGCATCCCCAATGTCTTGAGATCATGTTCACCGAAGTTTCTCGAGGCAAAAACAGTTGAAATTCCCTCAGAGTATTTCAAATTCCAGAGCATGCTTTTTAAGCAGGCCCCTGGAACAGCTCACTTCCTGTTGGGCGGAGCCTATGACATAGAAGTCGCAGTTGATTCAGTAATGAGATCTATAAGTGTACAAGTTTCGCTATGAATATGTGCAAGTATGTGTGAGCTATGGTTCAAGATTTCTGACTGTGTTCCAGGGGC
>NW_024877566.1:0-2154 GCF_018340385.1 Cyprinus carpio
GAATGGAAGGTCCCCAACACAGTAAAGGAACTGCGCTCATTCTTAGGATTCTGTAGTTACTACAGAAAGTTCATAGAGGGTTTTTCTAGAATTGCTGGTCCCCTTCCTTGATTTGAGTGAGTCTGTGTACCCAGTTCGGCCAAGGGAAGAATTTCGTAGCTTTGTGGTCATCCTGAGAGTGCTCAATCAGCATTTGAGCTGCTGAAGAAACTTACCTCTGCTCCTGTGTTAGGGTATGCAGATTTTAGTCTCCGTTCATCTTGGGGAGACTGATACGAACCATGAGGAGCCTTTAGGGCAATGCTGTCAACGGCAGCAGGGTGGTTTGTAAGAAGGATATTGCATTTGCAAATTGAGAAGGCTTGAGGAAAGCAGAGAAAAGTGGCCGTTCTTTATAGCAGCATGAAGCTTGAGTTGCTGGCTCTCAAATGGAGCCATAATCTCAGAAAAGTTTGCGTGGTTGTATCTGCCTGGTTCTAAGTTCATAGTTTATCACAGATAACAACCCTCTGTGCCATCTTAAAACAGCCAAACTTGGTGCAGTTGAGCAACAGGTGGGTTGCTGCTCAATGTTATCCCGTGTTTGACTTTGAAGTTAAATACACATGGAGGCGACATAAAAATACTGCTGCTACAGTGCCACCCTCTCTAGGCAGCCTCTAGCAGGAAGCCTACCACTCCGGACTGAGTATGATGACTGTGTTGCCATCTGTGCTTGCCTGCAATCAGTAAAGGGACAGTCCTGGAACCTGACTTAAGTAATTGCTAGTGAAGGTGTTGCAGGGAATTAGAACAAATTGAATGCCTTAAGATCAGTGGAGGCAGAGAGGGGAATGATAATCAGGGAAGTATACCTACTCTGCCAGGCTACCTGACAGCAGAACTGGCAGATTTCCAGAAGAACGATCCACTACCATCCCAGTCTCTTTCCAGACTCTTCTCTGGGAAGAGGAGAAGACAGCCTTCCCATCGCCCGAAAGATCTCATCTATCCGAAGTCCACATTATCGTTGATAAAGCGGTGGGAAAAAATGTCTGTGAACAAGATGGTTTTGCTTTTATGGTATTTGTGAACAATCAACGCATCATGCAGTGAGTGTCAACAGCTGCTCTTACCCGCATGTCTAAAAAAGAATCTGTCCTTGAAAGTGTGCATGAAAATATGGGGCATCAAAGGGATAGAGCGCACTGTCGGCCTGTTGAGAAGCGCTGTTTCTGGAGTGCGGGCATGTATAATGATGTAGACCAATGGATCCAAAAAGTGTCAGAGGTGCATCTTAACAAGATGCCACAGCCAAAGATACATGCTCCTAGAGTCCTTTCTTGCATCAAGACCCCTTGATAGTGGCAGTTGATTTTACAGTGCTTGAGCCATCATCCGATGGCCCGTGAAAATGTATTAATTGTGACCGATGTTTTTTGCAAATTCACACAGGCATTTCCAACCCCAGGGATCAGAGAGAGCTGACACTACACGCCAAAATCTTGTTAAGGGAATGGTTCATGAAATACGGTGTACCTGAAAGATTGCATTCTGATCAGGGGAGAAATTTTGAGAGCGAAGTTGTTGCTGAGCTGTGCAAAATGTATGGAGGGAAGAAAACCCGCACTACACCCTACCGCCTCAGGGTAACGCTCAGTGTGAGCGCTTTAATAGAACGCTCCATGATCTGCTGCGCACACTTCCCCCCGAAAAGAAAAGACGGTGGCCGGAACACCTAGTGGAGTTGGTTTATGCCTACAATGTCACACCACATGCAACCACTGGATACTCACCATACTACTTACTGTTTGGGGTCCATCCACACCTTCCAGTTGATGCCCTGCTAGGGTCATGAGCAACCTGTAGACAGAAAGCAAGACTGGTTAGTGATTCATCAAGAGAGATTGAGAGAGGCTCACGAACAGGCAAGAAAATATGCTGAACACAAGGCTGCTGAGAGATTGGCCCCTTTGAATGACAAGCTCTATTGTCCCATTATCAATGTTGGTCAACAAGTGTACCTGCGTCACCGACCTTTGGGTAGGAACAAGATACAGGATTCATGGGGTCCTACGGTATACAGGGTTCTAGATGTGCAAGGTACTACATATACTGTTGAGCCTCTTGAGGGTGGTCCTATCAAGAGACTTCATCGAGCTGACTTGAGACCCT
>NW_024877567.1:0-1883 GCF_018340385.1 Cyprinus carpio
GAACCCAAACTGACCTGATGATCCCTCCGAGGACTGTCCTCGGCGAAGCTCATGCTGTACAGAGAGTACTGGGCAAAGAGTTTTCCAAGAATGGTGCTGAAAATGAGAAGATGGAGCTAGAATCCGTCCAAGATCCCTATTAATTTTGGGAAAATCTCCACCCTATCACCTGAGTGAAGGAAAGGCACCTCTTCATTAAACTCCCTGCCTTATGTCTTCGCATTGACTGATTTGGACTAGGTCACACTAAATAAGTGAAGCAAGGATATAAAAACTTAGTGATGAAACACAATTTCAAACATCGAGCTCGTCCTATTATCCCCAACGATGGAGAGCAGTTGGAAACATCTTCCGGGCTTTCATGGAAGCAGGGTCAGCAGGGAGTCAGAATCCATTCTTCGTCTCCAATAGTCATTGTTCGGGAAGAATCACCTCTGTTGCGCGTGCGCATGACTTCAGGAAATTAAAACTCCGACCATAACGGATGCCTACGCCCTGCCCAATGGGAAAGAGCTTTTTCAGTTCTGACCGGATCACAAGGGTTCTCGCAGCTAGACCGTAAAGCCGTGCTGGCTACCGTGCCCGGTAGATGGGCAGCGGTTGATAAGCAGAAAATTGCTTTTCGTCTGCCCATCACCAGGTTTCTGGGCATTTAACCGGATGCCACAAGGGATTTAGTCCAATGACACTGAGTAATGTTTCTAAACGGCTGGCGGAGCGATGTAGGCTGGGAGACTCCAAACTGAAAGGAAAGTCCTTAGGCTCAATTGATGACCTCATGGCGTTTTCTCTCAAACACTTGGAGGGGGAAATGGAGTGAGACGAGACTGATACAAGTGCTTCAAAAGACCTCAGAGAGTTTGGATTAAAGCTTCACCGGAAAAGTGTAAGTTCTGTCAAACATCTCGTGAGATACCGTAGCCTACATTGTATCCCAAAAATGGCGTGGGAAACCAGACCCCTTCCAAAGTAGAAAGCCCTTAAACCCGGGCCAAGACCCACGAATTCCAAAGGAGCGTTACGATCTTTACTTGGATTTTCTTTCAAGTTACTACAGTGGAGGTGTTCGTATTATATTTTCAAAGATCGTGAGAACCTCTTAATGATCTTTACGTGCTGGATATCCTCCACTGGCAAAAAAGGATCGCAGTAAAGACAAGATGGTATGAATCAAGCTAGTACTACCGAACCACAGAAAACAATTTGGAGAACGATGGTCCAAAGAGAGTGTCAGCAAGCATTTGACACTGTCATTGCAAAACTTACATCTGCTCCCGTGTTAGGATCTAAGTCTAACATCCTGCTTTCGCTATATAAAGTTGCCCACTGACGCCAGTACCAGCGGGCGGGGTTGAGCCACTGTATCATCAAGGGCAAGATGGGCAGATGCGAGTCATTGCTTTTTTGCAAGTCAGGGGGACCTACTAGGAGTGAAGCAAAGATAACCCAGGCCCAAAGTTAGAATTTTTGGCGTTGAAGTGGGCCGTTACTGCAAAATTCAATGACTACTTGTATGGAGCTGACTTCACTGTGGTAACTGATAGTAACCCGGCTGACATACAGTCAGGTCCATAAATATTGGGACATTGACACAATTCTAATCTTTTTGGCTCTATACACCACCACAATGGATTTGAAATGAAACAAACAAGATGGTGCTATGACTGTAGACTTTCAGCTTTAATTTGAGGGTATTTACATCTAAATCAGGTGAACGGTGTAGGAATTACAACAGTTTGTATATGTGCCTCCCACTTTTTAAGGGACCAAAAGTAATGGGACAGATTAACAATCATAAATCAAACTTTCACTTTTTAATACTTGGTTGCAAAATTTCAGTTTTATCACGTGATAGAAAGTCTAAGGTCTTTTCAAGCTCAAGG
>NW_024877568.1:0-1907 GCF_018340385.1 Cyprinus carpio
CTGAAGGGCAGGTGATACCAAACACCACTAAACATTTAAAACAGGTTGTGTTATAAATCTCTGGTCTGATAAAAATGCACTATTTTCTATTTATTCATGTATTCACGCTTGATTCTATACTGTACATTACTGTTTACATAAAACCTGAAAATGTACTGTTACTTATGTCATTGATAAATGGGCAGTAAAAATATCTTTGTTAGCTGCTGGATAATAATACCTATTAATGCATGAACAAATGTAAGACAATTGGAACTCTTTTATTTTAATAAAACCAATGTGCTAAGTGGCATGACACATGGGCAACGCTATTGCAGTACAGTATTCACAGGAGCTGAAGTCCATTTAAAAATCCATTTTGGAAAGACTGTATGTGTAACACACCATAACACAGATTACTGTAGAAGTTTGTGTTTGTAAGACTGACCCAGAACATTATGTCCTATTTTTATGAATAGCACTATTGTTCTTTGTATAGTGTATATAGGTTATATTTAAAGGATAGTTTACCTATAAAATCAAAGATTGGGGTGAAAGATTACTCAGTGATTTTTAGTTTTAGCTCTACGCATAGCCTTGATCATAGCCATCAGCACAGCTAGTAATGCTGGCCTAAGACCAAATCAGACAAAGGAATAGAGAAATGAGAATTTACACTACCCACATCACTATTTTGAACTGCTTATTCAGGGCTACACTCGCAGCTCAAAAATTACAGGCAGCCATGCAAACAAAACCATACACCACAAATAAGTTCTTCACACATAAATACTAGCAACTAATGAAATAGCAAGGCAGTTGAACCACTAACGGCACACTCGCTAATCCAGCTTTAACATTTATCAAAGCTGTCTAGCAATCTCTGCATTCCTTTTTTTAAAGATGTTCAGATGTTCATTTGTACTTCAACACTCAGTTTGCCTTATTTTGTGTAGCACTTTTCACAAATGAGTGTAAACTAAAGACACTATTACATGGTATTTTGTAAGCCCAAAACTATTCCACTTACACATACTTCAATTGAAGGACAGTTTGAACTAAGGACATTTTCAAATTCATTAAATTTTCGTTTACTTTTCAATTTTTAATTTATTACTTACCTATTGAAAATGTTATAATTCCTCACAAAAGAAGCATTATAAAATATTTCGTATGTATCAATAGATTATATAAAAATAAGTGGAAGACTGGATGCAGAATTTAGACTTTTCACACATGGTGGCTTATGATGTCATATGATCTGAAAAGCTGTAAACTGCGCTCTGACTGCTGTCTAAGACATTATTTTGTGGATATTTAACCCAAACACTAACTTTGCAGCTTGGAAGAGACTCTTGAGTTAGACATTTCAACGTAATGTTCACAGCATTCTGCAGCATTCAGTGTTTTTATAATGGCACTTTGTTTCGGCAGTCTGTTTGCGTGGGTTCAATGTTTTTGTTCACCGCATACCAAAAGGAGAAAAAAACAGGGGGTGCAGAGGGAGTGAACAGAAGCAGGAAAGTACACCAATGGAAATAGATGAGGAGGGCCCCTTGCTGTGCGATACTGACAAGGAGTACCTAAATATGAGAAAAAGAGAGGTGGGAGGGAAAAGAAGGAAAGAAAGTTAAGAGGAAAGAAAGATGGTGGACGAGGAGAGAACAGGCAGAATGGAGAGGAGACCAAAGGACCCAACATCCATGCTAAGCGAGGTCAACCCACAACCAAACTCCACACCAGCCGCGAGGCCAACAACACCGGATAGTTCTTCCTTCATAAAGGATCAGTGAACGAGCCACTGGTGGCTAAAAGCACCTGTCAAACCTGCCTCAATGCCACCAAGACCAGACCTCCTCTCCGGGGAGAACCAATGCTGGTTCAAAAGGTATCCCAACAACACCCTGATTTATCAGCCACTGAGGTTC
>NW_024877569.1:0-1894 GCF_018340385.1 Cyprinus carpio
GCACAAAAAGGTTAGATATGCTTCTGAAACAGTAACATTGTGTTATTGCAAATAAACAAATGAAGAGAATGCAAGCCCTTATATGCTGAAAACCTTTCTTCTCTGTGGAGAAAATTTGGGTTTAAATGTTAAGACTGAAGCTTCGCCCACTTGAAAAGAGGTCGCAGTGTTTGCCATCAGGACATTTTAAAAATTTTAATGGACATTAAGCTTAGATAAGTGATTTTGTAAAAAGTAATCTGTTTTAGTGCAACTAAACAAATGACAAACTTGCAAGCCCTCGTATGCTAAAAACCTTTCTCTTGTAAATGAATGTTAGTTCATGCAGTGTTAAAGACAAAGCTTTACCCACATGAAGGGATGTTTCTAACAAGTGAAAAAGAAATGTTATTTTACCGCAATGCAGGAAGACCAATTTTAATGTGGTAGGAGTTTTTATGCTCATAAAGTTATGTTGGGAGAGCTTCTTAGAATCTTAGTTTAATGATTCAGGGGAACAGTAACATTATGTTAGGCAAGTAATCAATGAAAATGCAAGTCCATTATGCACAGAAAACATTATTATTTCTAACGTGAAAGTGAAAACTGGTTTGTGCAATGCTTAGACTAAAAAGCATGCCCTTTAAAGAGAAAGATGCTTCCCTAACATATGAAAGGCAATTGCTATTTGGAGATGCATAAAGACAGATTTTATGTGTTGAAGTAGTTTTATATTCATGGTTGGGTTAGAGCCTCTCTGAGCGCACAATAAGGTTTGATAGTGCTTCTGAGAACAGTAACATTGTGTTGGTACAGCTAAACAACTGAAGAACATGCAAAAGTCTCATATGCTGAAACATACAAATTCTCTGTAAGAGAGAGTTGGTTCACATGCAATGTTAAGACTAAAAAAGCTGGCCCACATGAAACATGTTTCTAACATGAAATGAAATGTTACTTGCAATGCATAAAGATAGATTTTAATGTGTTAGGAGTTTTATGCTCATAATGTTATGTTAGAGCGATTCAGGGAACAGTAACTGTGTTACTGCAACTAAACAACTGAAGAGAGTGCAAATACTCATATGCTGAAACCTTCATTCTCTGTAAGAGAAAGTTGGTTTATGCAATGTTAAGACTAAAGCTGGCCCACATGAAACATGTTTCTAACATGAAATGAAATGTTATTTGCAATGCTTAAAGACAGGTTTTAATGTGTTTAGTAGTTTTGTATTCATGAAGTTGGGATAGAGCCTCTGAGCACAAGAAGGATAGATAAGTGCTACAGAGGAACAGTAAAATTAAGTTAGTGCAACTAAAGAAATGAGAAGAATTCAAGCCATCATATGCTGAAAACCTTTCTCTTGTAAGAGAATGTTGGTTCATGCAGTATTAAGATGACTAAAAGCGTGTCCACATGAAACATGCTTCTAATACCAATGAAAAGTAATTATATTTGCAATACAGAAAGATTGATTTTTAATGTGTTAGGAGTTATAATCTCATGAAGTTAGGTTTAGAGCCTCTAAGCACAACAAGCCTAGTTAAGTGCTTATTTGAACAGCAACACTGTGTTAGCTGCAATTAAGACAAATAAAAAGAATGCAATCACTCTCATATGCTGAAAACCTTCTTTCTCTGTTGAGAGAGTGGTTGGTTTATGGCAATGTTAAAAGACTAAGCGCTTTAACCGACAGTTAAATTTATGTATCTAACATGAGAATTGAAAGTTACTTGCAGCAGAAAGATAGATTTTAGTAATGTGTTAGGAGTTTTATATCTGTTGATTGTTATGTTAGAGCTTACACACGGCATCTTAGTTTCTTGAATCAGCGAGCTTGTCACTTATGTTAGTGCCTCTAATCAAATGCGGCGCATGGATAAGTCCACCATATGTTGAACAATTCTTTTCTCT
>NW_024877570.1:0-1900 GCF_018340385.1 Cyprinus carpio
TGACTCTTCTTTCTTTCCCTTAGGCTCAGCAGGTAATGTGCTTTGAGGTGGCGCTGCTATCAGCTGATAGAGAGGTCTTGCCAGGCGAGAGAAATTGGGTATGTAGGTCCTATAATAGGAGAGGAATCCCATCATTTTCCTCAGATCTCCCACTGTAGCTGGTTTTCGGAGCTTCAGGGCCTGTACCGGGCTATTTCAGCTGGGTCCATGGAATATCCATCCTCAGACACAATACGGCCCAAGAACCGCACTTTCCTTTGGAACATTTCACATTTGTGTGGGCTGAGTTTGACTCCATGTTTCTGGTATCTTTGGAGGACTGTGCGAACATGAGCCACATGATCATCGAAAAGAGGTACTATGTACAAGGTTATCATCCAGGTAAGACTGACGAATAACATCTCTCAGATCTTCAAGGCAGGCTTCCATGTTCCACTCTGGAACCCCGGCTGGAGCTGAACTAAGGCCAAATGTCAAACCTGTTCCACTTAAATAGTCCCTAGGGTGTTGCAAAGGCTGTTAGGGGTGCGACTCTACGACATCAAAGGAATCCATGGTGATGGGCCTTCCCTTGGTCCAAGGGCAAAAACCAAGAACTGCAGCTCAGGGGAGTCCAACATATCTTGGATCCTATAGGGAATGGGGTGCCTGTCAGGTACAGACTTGCGATGACATCTCACGGTAAATTACAGCAAAGTCTCAGGCTCCGCCCTTTTCCTCCGCACAAGCCACTGGCGAGGAGCAGAGGATCTTGATTTGCTTATCCACCCTTGGTTCAGAAGATCTTGAGGGTACTCCGCTTCCACTTCCCTGTAAAAGTGGCTTCTTGGGCACAGGAAATATACGTCTTTGTACAGGTGATTTGTCATGGAGTGTAACATGCATGTTAGTGAGGGATTCAACCAACTTCGTTAATAATAAAAAAACAAAAGCATTGCACTCTTCCTTTAACAGTTGTCATTGACAATCTGTTACGCGGTGACTCTGTTAAGTGTTCAAGTTTTATTGGTGACCCCTCTGACTGTCTCTTTTGATTGATGTGGTGGGCCACTCACTCCCCACATGTTCGCACCATGGATGCTGGCTGTTCTATCACCTGCTCCATCTGAGTATCATTTCTCTGGAAAAGTCTGTTGTTGTGGGTGGTGTCTTTACCACTTCAGGTGGCCAAGGATGAGTCGTGGCGTAAGTATGACTGGGTGACTGGCTGTATTAGCGATGGCAGTAACTTTGGTGTCTTCCATTACCAACTTTGACTATGCCTTCCTGCATTACTAAATACCTCTGGTAGTGGTGATGGTTCACTTGGGCTGAATAACAGACTGTTCTTGAAATTGCCCCCCAATGCAGTGCTTGTGCATAGACAGTGGTTATTTGCCCTGCGTTGAGCTGGATCCTTTGTTTACCAACTCCTTTTCCATTCAACTATCACATTTAGTTTACAGTCTTCAACAGCTTAAGCATGGATCTAGCCTTATTTATTGAAATAAGAGAAAGCTTTGCTTACCCTACAGACAGTATTGGACCGTGGTCTCTGTTTCTCCCACCTGGTAATTATCTCTTCAATGATATTGCAACCGATGATAGGGTTTTCAGCCACGCTAATATCACTTGCCACGAGCATAGGTACCTGCAGGGTCCCTTCTGTACCTGGATCATCACTTAATTGGAAGCTCACTTCCACCCAGCCATCAAAAGGATCTTGTGATTGGCGCTGGTTTACTTCACAAGAAGAGGGTTCAATTTACATTCTCCCACATCTCACACACCGGATTTTGGGTTACCCCTGGCTACGCCTGCATAACCCTCAGATTTCCTGGAGAGGGGGTCGTGTGAAGTGGGGCAAACACAGAACTGTCTTTCTCTGGTCAAACCCATTCCTGTCTGTTCGTGTCACCGC
>NW_024877571.1:0-2089 GCF_018340385.1 Cyprinus carpio
ACATCAGCTGTTAGTGAGACTGCAAGAACATTGGATAGTGTCAGATATAGGAACTACAAATGTGTCAGTCCTCAAGGAAGTATTAGAATGTACTGTAGTAACAAAATAATTTAGTGCATTGTTCTCAGAAACTTCCATCACAATGTAAACCTTGTCCAGTTCCCTGACTTTATGTTCAGTATCTACACTAGTCTAACAAGAACATTACTGATTCACTGACTCTGATCAAGCTCCAGTAGATTGCTAGACTCATCTGGTGTTTCTGATTAGGAATCATACAAAATATCAGTTGAGTTCAGGTCATTCAGACAGGTCAGTATGACTCTGAGTCTCAGTGTAAACAAATAATTCATTAGTCTTAGATCATTTCAGAGAATAAGAGTCAAACGTAAACCTATTTAGGATTTGTTCCTCTAGAATAGAGCAGCTCCATCAGAGATGTTCAGCCCTCAGAGCTTCCTGAACAGTAAAACTAAGTCAACACAGAGACCATCATGATCTTTCAGTTTGAGCTCAGATCTGATACACAGATAGATTATATTCTGCTCATCTGCAGGTGTTTCATGTTCAGTGAATTATTCATAAATCAAAGTTGAGTTCACTCATTCTAGAAGACGATATGACTGCTGAGATTCTCTCAGTGTTTGAACAAAATCATCTCTCCATTAGTCTCCATTAGACTCATTTCAGAGAATAAAGAGTCAAACAGTCAAACTCATATTTGAGTGATTGTGTTCCTCTCAGAAAAGAGCAGCTCCATCAGCAGATGTTCAGCGTCCTCACAGGAGCTTCATTATACAGTAAAACTACACAGAGTCAACACACAGAGAACCAATAGTGATCTGTTTCAGTGTTTGAGCTTCAGAATTTGACTACACAGAATAGATTCATAATTTCCTTCATCTGCAGGTGTTTTCATGGTTCACTGAGTGATATTTGATTATAAAATATGAGCTTGAGTTCTGGGGCCTCATTTATAATAACGTGCATATAACTTTCTGAGATTCTCTATAGTGATTATAAAAAAAAAAGAAAGAAAAAGAAAAAGAAAAAAATGCACATCTTTATAATCTCAGTTCAGTTTAAATAGAACACAATGTGGATTGAATCAAACACATACACTACAGAACAGCCACAACTATGATTTTATGATTTCAGCAGTAACAGCACGCATCACCATGAACAGAAATCCAAAATGTGTATCATATTCAAGAAATCATTAATACCTGTGATATAATTTTCATAAAGCATAATATTAATGAATATTGTGATTGTCTATTTTTACCTTATTTTATTATTATTATTATTTTTATCTTTACAATTTTATAAACAATGTTGAATTATTTTGATGGTGTATATGTGTACAAAGGTTTGTATTAAATGCTCTTTTGTACAGATACAAATATTTTCACATAATTTTATGTCTTTAAAAAAACCCAATTTGCTTCTCACTTTTAGGATGAATCCTACATCATTTAGGATCTGATTGTACATGCATTTTAAAAAAATGAAGCTTGTGAACCTTTCAAATTCAAAAAAGATAAAAAATGAGTCAAAAGACATAAAGATAAAATATTGTATTATTGCTGAGTTTGATTAAATAATTTCCAGTATAGTTGAAATAGCTGTAAAGTTTTTTAATCTTCACCCATCTGTGCTTTTATTTTGACTTCTATAAATATTAATTACATTAATGTGAATCTAATAAATCTCAGAAGAAAACCACCAGACCATCATTAAACACCTCAAAATATGAACATTTAACTCTTAAATTCACAAAAGAATACTGAAAGATTGACAGCCAAACACAAGAGTGCAATAATTTTACGAGACTAACACACAAAATAATTTATTATAAGAGATAAATAGGAATATAACCTCAGTTTTTAGTCTTGTGTCAAACTGGTTTACGTGTATGTGTATGAAGAGCATTTACATACAGAGACACTTTGCATGAGAGTGTTTATAGTGCTGTGAGTTTAACCACTTCATGACTGAGAGCAGAACAGAACACAATCTTCATCATCACACAAGACACAACAACAACAATGAACAACATCATCATCCTCATCTGGACCCTTGCAGCTTT
>NW_024877572.1:0-1833 GCF_018340385.1 Cyprinus carpio
TTAAGATGGAGAATTAAAAATGGCAAGTTAACTACTGCATAGCAAGCCCCCAGTGGCCTAATCGGTAAGTCCTCAGGCCTCCTATTCCAGGTGGTGTGGGTTCTGTGTCCCACCTGCAGTGGCTTACAGCAGAGTTGGCGCAGCGCAAGTGTGCTGTGCCCATTAACCCAGAGGTCGATGGATTGAAACCATCCTCTGCTAAGAGTTTTTTAACTTCTAGATGCGCCTGAGTCCCCAAAAAAGGGGCAACATCCACTGTCTGGTCGCGAAAAAGCTTGGTCCTCTCATAGTTGTTCATCCAGAAAGACTCTGTGTTTGTATTTTAAAGGCCTCCTGAACAAGATGTGGAATTAAAAGGGCAAAGTTAGCTGCCACAAAAACAAGCCCCAGTTGTCTAATGAAAAGGCAGACTGTGCTTCTTGCCACGGATTGTGTAAGTTAGAGTACCTAATCGGGATCACACCTTGACAGCAGAGTGGCGAAGCGGAAGCGTGCCTGGGCCCCCATAACCCAGGAGGCTTCGATGGAATTCGAAACCATCCTCTGCTAAGACCTCTTTAAACTTCAAGATGTGCCTAAATGCTTAAAAAATGTGCAACATGAAAAGCTTGGTCCTCTCATAGTAGTCCGTTCATCCAGAGCCTGTGTTTGACATGCATTTTTAAAGGCCGCCTAATACATATAGAATAAAGGTCAAAGTTAGCTGCTGCAAACTCCTGGGGGGGCGCTCCCAGTGGCCTTTATGTAAAGGCACTACGTCCTTCGAGCCAGTATTGTGGGTTCAAGTCCCAGCAGATTGAAGTTTACATCAGGTGGCGCAGGCAGAAAGAGTCCCTGGCCCATAACCCAAAGGTAGGATTGAATGGGATGAACCTCTCTCTTGCTGTCTTCTTCTTTTAACTTCCAGACATTCCGTTAGCTCACCATAAAGGTGCAGCTCCAAATCCTTGGTCATGACAAATCTTTGTCCTCTCTTTTTTTGTCCAGTTCATCTAGAGAACTTGGTGTTTGTATTTTTAAAGGCCCTCCGAAATGGAGATTGCGAATTAAAATGGTAAGTTGCCTACTGCCTAACAGGCCCCATTGGTCCTAATGGATAAGCTCACATGCCTCCTAAGCCTTGATGTGGGTTCGAGTCCCATCTGGGGTGTTTACACCAGAGTGGCGCAGCGTAGCGTGCTGGGCCCATAACCCAACGGTCGCTGGATCGAAACCATCCTCTGCTAAGAGTTTTTAACTTCTAGGCGTGCCTGAGTCCCAAAAAAGGGGGCAACTTCCGCAGCCTGGTGGAGTGAAAAACTTGGTCCTCTCATAGTAGTTGTTCATCTCCAGAAGAATCTGTGTTTGTATTTTAAAGGCCTCTCAAACAAGTGTAGTAGAATTAAAAAGGCAAGTTAGCTGCCACGAGAAACAGCCCCAGTGGCCTAATGGAAAAGGCACTGGCGTTTTAAGCCAGGGATTGTGTGTTAGAAATCAATCAGGGATCACTTACAGCAGAGTGGCGCAGCGGAAGCGTGCTGGGCCCCTAGAGCAGAGGTGCGATGGATCGAAACCATCCTCTGCCTAAGACTGTTTAACTTTGAGGCGATTGCCCTAAAAAAAATGCTTAAAAAAAAGGGGCAGCATCCACAGCTTGATCCTCTCATAGTAGTCATTCATCCAGAGGCTGTGTGTAAGTATTTTAAAAAGCTTCCTGAATAAGATGAAGAATTGTAAAGGGCAAGTTACTGCTGCAACAGCCCCAGCGCCTAAAGGAAAATCACTGGCTGTCCAAGCCTGGATTGTGTGTTAGAGTCCAATCTGGAATCACTTACAGCAGAGTGGCTGTGCCGG
>NW_024877573.1:0-1969 GCF_018340385.1 Cyprinus carpio
GGCCCAGCACATACCATGTAACCTAGCACCACACTACTAGCAACACCCGATTACCCTAGCAACCACCCTGTGACCCTGACTGCCTAGCCATCCGTACCTAGCACCCTAGACCACCAGAGTACCTAGCAACCACTCAAGCAACCCTAGCAACACCATTACCTAGCAGCCGGACCCTAGCACCTCAGCAGCCCTGCAGCAACCATCCCATGGGTAGCAGCCCTAGCAACCACCATGTACCTGAACCGGACCAAGCACCTCAAGCAACCCATAGCAACCAGCATAAGTACCAATCACGGCCCTAGCAACCATACCATGTAACCTAGCAAGCCACACCAAGTAGCCTACAACACCCGATTACCCTAGTAACCACCCTGTGTACCCTAGCAAACTGTCCTAGCAGCCATCCTGTACCTAGAACCACCTAGCAACCACCACGGTACCATAGCAGCCACATAGGACCCTAGCAGAACACCCGATTACCCTAGCAGGCGGCACCTCCTGGGGCCTGCACCCATAGCACCATCCAGGACCCTACAGCGCCACCACCATATGTAACCACCGGTCCTAGCAACCTCCTGAGACGGACCTAGCAAGCACCAGCGAGTACCCAGCACACCATCCCCTGACCCCGTACCTAGCACCGGCCTAGCACCATCCTGGGACCTAGCAACGCCCTAGCAACCACCGAGGTACCTAGCAACGCGCCTGCAACCACCATGTAACCTAGCAGCCACACCAGAAGTACCTACAACACCCCGATTCCCTAGTAACCACCCTGGGTCCTAGCAACTCCTAGCAGCCATCCTGGTACCTTAGAAACCACCCTAGCAACCTGCTAGTACCATAGCAACCACATAGCAGCACCCTAGAAACCACCCGATTACCCCTAGCAGCGGCCCTGGCAGCCATCCTGGGGATCCTAGCAACCTCACTAGCAACCATCCGAGGACCCTAGCAACGCGCATGCAACGCCAGAGTTCCCTAGCAGCCACGCCTTAGCAACACTCCTAGCAAACACCCGATTACCCTAGTAACCACCCTAGGTACCTTGAGAGCAGCCCTAGCAGCTATCCTGGGAACCATAGCATCCGCACTGGCAGCAGCCTAGTAGCACCTTGGCATCCGAGGGGCTGAGTTTTTGAGGCTACATTAACACTCACATTTCTTCAGAATGTACCTTCTAATGACGGTGCTTGCAGGGAGGCAAAGCATCACTATTACCATCTCACATACTTATTACACTATTATTCTTCCGATACAAACCGACTGCTTGTCCGCACATTTTTGTCACAGACCCACAAAAGGAGGTGTCGTCATGCAGCCCTATTGAGGAATGGTGGTCTGCTCCTTTTTGCACCAGAGTCAGGTGTGCGAGATTCGTTCATCAGATTGAGAAGCCTCACGGCCGACAAATCCAACACCAGATGTCCATACGGCCAACTTTGGCGTGTTTGTAACTCCGAGAGAGAGTTTACAGCGAGAAGTACCATGTGAATCACCACATTTGAAGAGGGCTATCAAGCTGTGCGAGGAACAGCACCCAGCAGTGGGGGTATAAGTTGCTTAGTGAACATTCGCTGAAAGTTCTAAAACAGGCGCAGAACTCTATAAAAATCATACAGTAATGATTTGTGACAACGAGCAGCTGCATAGCAAACACCTCAGGTACCCCTATAGCATCCACCATAGCAACTACCCAACATGCCCTAGCAACCTCAAGGAAGCAACACCCCTAGCAACCACCATAAATACCAGAGCAACGGCCTGCCTTGCATCCCATATACCATAGCAACCACCCAAAAATTTTCGCAGCCATCCTGGACACCTTAGCGGCCCTACTTAGCCATCCGGGGATGCTGCTTGCCCAGCCATCTGAGGACACTAGCAGCCGCGCCAGCAGCCACCATGAGTACCCTAGCAGCCACATAGCAACACCTATCAAACACCCCATTACCTAGCACCACCCTAG
>NW_024877574.1:0-1781 GCF_018340385.1 Cyprinus carpio
CATAGAATGGAAGTGTTAATGTAACAAGAAAGGGAGTAGAAGTAGTAGGATTTGGAAAAGGGATGGATTGTGATATTAAGAGTCTGTGAGAGAATAATTTACTTGATGAGTTAACTTCAAGAATTTTCTGTTACGTTTCTGATTAGGCTGAGAGATGTGTATTGCGATTTTAGGTCGCAATACATGATGAATTCTTATCCTGTTGAATAATTTCACCAAGTACACAAGTGATTTCTTGCACTCTTCCCCTGCTAGCACACTACTTCCCTGCACTCACTGACAGCCTCCATGCTGCTAGTAAAATCTCTCTCTCTCCCAGGCCAACACTGTGAATAACACTGCTGATGTATTTCCTGAAGTTAGACTCCAGGGCTGTGGAGTAAGTCCACCAGGGCAGTGCTGGGCACTTTCAGGCCCTTCTCTCCTAAGACGAGGGTCCAGTGTACTGTTTGTCTTTAAAGGAAAGTGTATCTACTATCAGTAGGAGCGTGTGCTAGTGCCCAGCGATGTATCCAGCGATGTAGACCAACACATTCCATCATGGTCAAAGGCTGGAGATGATTGTGCTGAAGGCTTAGTCAGTAGATCCAGGACAACTTCAGGTGGGCCGATGTCAGACCTCAGGACAGCATCACTGCTCTAGAAATAGAAAACAACAAAATATAACATTGACAAAATGCACTGACAAAAAAAAAAAAAAGCGGTCAGGAAATACAAGCTATGATTAGAGCTCATTATTACCGTCAATAAAATGGTTTCAAAGAGACAATACTGTCAATAATTTATGCTTGTGTGTGCTAGATTGAAAATCCCTCAGTTCTGTCTTTTTGGCCCAGGACCCGAAGTTCTTGGCAGAGCTGGTACTGGCTGAGCACTCTCCCCTCAGAGCTTCCTGTAGTAGACAGCTGGTCTCTCCTGACTACTCTCCCTTGACTCACACAAGAGATTCTCTCTCCCTGACCTGACCTCAGTGCAGTCCATTGAAACTTCTTAATGAAGGATAGAAGATAATTAAGCGTTATTAGTTCAAATGTAATTGGAAAAGTAGGGCTAAGCGATAAAGCGATAACGATATAATTATCGTGATATAATTTTTTCTCGATAAAAGCGATATCAAGAGTTCAATAAATGTTCGATGTTTATGCGCCAAAAAGCGGAACGAATCAGAGAAATGTTCACATGTTTATCATGATATGTTCTGACAATAAAGAGTAGTTTAAAACCACAATTAATGCTCTGCTTTCTACAACTTTCACTTAGGAGCAAAAAAATCTGCCTTTAAACTTGAAAGAAATAAAGATTTGACATTTATCGCGATAAGTATCGATATCGACTGATAAAAAATTTATTGTGATAATTTTTTTGCCCATAATCACCCAGCCCTATTGGAAAGCAAAAGCATATTCAACATAATTAATAACCACTCCACCACAATCAGTGGCCACTCTACAGTAGCCATGTTCTTTCCATAAATGCCTCTCAAGGGTCCAACGCTTACGGCAGGGGACTCTCTTGAGAGGAGGCATATACACTGAACACAGCAGAAACATGTCAAGTCTTGTTCTGGTGGTCTTTTGGTTGCTGAACAGCATCAATCCTCTAGCTACAGCTTCGGTATTCACATTCAAACTGAGCCTGAGTCTGGGTTGTCCGCGATTCCCCCCCGCGGGCTGAAACACACCAACATCGGTTTTCAAAACAAAAATCAGCAAGACTTGCTTAGTACTATATGAATGTATTGAATATATCACATATATGTATTATGAATATAAAGTGTATTT
>NW_024877575.1:0-2066 GCF_018340385.1 Cyprinus carpio
AATTCTGTTCCACGGTCTGTCTGCAATTTCTTTGGAACGCGTCCTTCTTCGAGTATAGATTTGAATGCTTTAGTAACTTCGACGCCGCTCTTATTCTTCAATGCTCGAGCCCAGGCGTACTTACTAAAGATGTCGATACAGGTCAACAGATATTTATTATTATCATTTTCCTTGGAGTATGCCGACATGTCGACTAGATCCGCTTGGAACTGCATATCCATACCATACACCACGACTTTATTACGTTTGTAGTTTATAGGAGCTGTTCTGTGTAATGTGTACGCATCCTCCCCAGCCAGTCTGAGACTTGCTTATCACTCAGACGGACTCCTGTATCCTTTAACACCGCATCTTTTAACCGTTTTTTACCGCCTAAAGAGCCGGGGTTAGCTGGAGTGTAATAGACCTTTTTCATGAGCTCGGATCATGTCGACGTTCGAACCTCTACAAAAGAGTAACAAGTACAAGTCGCGTTTGGTTTTTATTAAAAAAAAATAAAGAAATAGTGACAAGAATAAATTTCAAAACTTGAATACACAATGGACGAATAAAATTAAAAAATAGGATACACAATGACTAGAATACAATCAAAAATGGTTACATAATGACTAGAATACAATTCAAAAATGGTTACATAATGACATGAATAAAATGCAAATTGATTACAGATGACAAGAATAAAATTAAAAATTGATTACATAATGTATAGTGGAAGTAATAATAATAAGACTGATAGAATGATGTTACAGACTGTCTAACCAGTAAAGACAATTTACACAGGACATATACCCCCGACCTAGTACGTAGTCGACCAGAATTTCAACCATTTTGCTGACCTTGTTTGTCTCATTTTTTTAAACAAGCTTCACACATACGTCAGTTACATATGTACACATACATAGCACCTCGCTAACTCCTATTCCTTGGCCAGCTGTGGATATCTCATCTAGAATTTTTCTGAGCATTACAGTCGGTGGATCACCTCTGTTAATGCACATGCCAGTCAACGATCCCATGCATCGTAACTCTTCCTCATAACATCCATTTGCCTCTTGAGACTTTTTATACACGCCTCGGCCTCTCCCTCGTGAATCTTTCTCGATCACTCGTGATGTCTGAGAAATAAGCATCATTTCGATCATCTATTCTTTCTCTTGGGGATAAACACAGCATCTCTAGAAAAAATTCTTCCAAGCTACACACACTCCCCACATGTTATCGCATCACAGTCAGGGAGACACACTTTCTTTGCCAGAGGATCTGGCCGTAAGCGGCGACTTTCTTGTAAGATTAGATCAGCAGCTTCTCCTGATTTCTTGCAGTTTTACACGATGAAGAATGGATTACCATCTCTTAATTACGTGCAGGATATATGCAGTAGTTCCTTGAATCCTCAGAATGTGGTGAATGTGCTAAACCTGGCTGCGCGTAAATTAAGTCCTATAATAGTCTGAAGATCAGGTTTGAAGAGTTTGCGGGACAGCTCATGAAGCGTGAGTGAGAAATAGTATGCCGTGAGGCTCAAACGAGACAGGGAATCTTTGCTGGCCTGACTCCGATGAGTCCGTCAGCGCCAACCCTCACACTCTTCCCTCAGTTTGTTGTTGTCAATAATCGCGCTTTGCAGCAGCAGAACGATCGCGGGCTTTTATTATTTTGAACCCAGTGCCGACTGAAGCAGCCGCCTGTGGTATGAACCCTGTGCGCGCGCATGAGGTAGTGCACAGATCCTTGAGATAAGCCTCCAGGTTCACGATATCCGAGCTCGTGCAGGAATTCTAATCCAAAGCGATTCTTTGTGCAGAGTCGGGTGTGTGCGTGTCTGGTCTGGTCGTGAATATAATCGATAGCATTATCATCAGGAACAACTCAGGTTGTAGAAAGGAGCGTAATCGCTTGATAAAAGGAGGCTTCAACCCAGGAGCATGTTGGAAATGTGATGCAGCTGGGGTGGTCACTTTACTGTTTCTTTATAATGTTTATGAAATGGAAATGGGCTGGACGGCAACACCCCCTGAACTTCTGCCAGGGGAAGTCCGGGTGAAAAGCTGTGTTTTAGAAAAAAG
>NW_024877576.1:0-1773 GCF_018340385.1 Cyprinus carpio
TGTGCTGAAAGGCTGTTTTTTCTTTTTTTGCTTGCTTCTGTTATGAGTGAAGAAACGCCTGGCTACCTTGAATGTGAACGGTGCCAGAGACATTGTGGAAAAGAGCCATGTTGAATGAAGTGATGAAACGAAGAACCTAGATGTTATCTTACTGCAAGAAACACACAGTGATGTAAAAATGCTGCTGATTGGGGGAGGGAGTTTGAGGGCAATTTCTCTGTACTGAGCCATCATACTTCCAATAAGTGCTGGAGTTGCTGTTTTGTTTGCAAAAAGTTTTTAGTCCAGTTTTCATATGTTGTTGATGAAATCATTAAAGGCAGACTTTTGCAAGTAGCTTGTTTCTGAAAAATAATGTATTTGTTTTTTATTTGTGTTTATGCTCTAAATCAAGCTGCAGTTGAAAGGGATGGTTTTTTTTAGACACATTATGTTCTATCTTGCAAAACTGTTCTTCTGAAGAGTATTTATTTTTGGGGGTGATTTTTAATTGTACTGAACATATGTTAGACAGAAACCACATTGAACCTCACTTGCCTCTCCCAAAAACGGCTCATCCACATAATAAAGAAGTATGAACTATGTGATATCTGAGACAATTAAATGGAACTGGAGAGACACACATGGGTTCATACAAGAGATAACGTATGTCGCTTATTAGATTGGATAGAGTTTATGGATTTAAG
This sequence comes from Cyprinus carpio, assembly GCF_018340385.1. NCBI lineage: Eukaryota > Metazoa > Chordata > Actinopteri > Cypriniformes > Cyprinidae > Cyprinus > Cyprinus carpio. Next base: position 687 of record NW_024877576.1, read on the forward strand.
CATCATCTATTTTTTAATAAATGTTCAATTATTCCTATAGGCTTCTCAGATCATGGAATGGTGCAATGTTGTTTCATAAGTTGCCTTCAAAACCTAGAAGTGCTACTGCATTTTAATACTTCTCTGTTGAGTGACAAAGTTTTTAGGGCTCTTTTTGGGGTTTTTTTTTGGGAGGAATACAGAAACACAAAGCACAAATTTTCAGTCAGTACAACAGTGGTGGGATTCTTGGTACACCAAATTAGACAGTTCTGCTCAGCAGTACACTGGCCAATGTTACTAGAGAGATAAGAAGATCTTTGGAGAATTTAGAAACTGAAATAAATGAATGTCAACAGTTAGCTGGAATCCACTGGAGACAATCAATATTTAGAAATTGGGTTAAGGAAAAAAGGCTCTGTTAGATGATCTTGCTGGGGTATAGAATACAAGGGGCACTGGTCCGCTCAAGATTTTTGTCAGGAGTATAGCCTCAAAATGGATGTGCTGGCCTAAAAAAATTTTTCTTAGCCTTGAGAAAAAGAATGGGCAAAGACGCGACCCGCTTTGCTACTTCCGAGTGGAAAAGGGGGGTTGGCAGTAGAACCTGCTGAGGGCCCGGCTGAGAGCAGTTGGTTTTATCAGAACTCCAGCGAAGTGAGTCTGAGTCGGGAATAATGAAGGAAATGCCTTTTCACTTCCCTTACCCCAGATGTCTGAAGAGGGTAATGCAGCCCTTTCAGGTGCGCTTGAGCTTGGGAGAGCTGCATAAGGCCCTTCAAGGCATGGAGTCTGGGAGGGCTCCAGGAGTGGGAGTGGATATACTACAGGTACTGAATGAAAGTTTGTCTGAAGGTATGATGCCGCTGAGTTGTCGTGAGAGCTTAACCACCCCTCATACCCAAAAAAGGAGATCTCACTGAGATCAAGTAGCTGGCCTTCCATCTCACTTCTGTGTAGCTTATTTACAAACTGCTCTCCAAGGCCTTAGCTAACAGACTGGTTGAGTATTGATGAGCTCAATCATCCGACCAGACCTATTGTGTAATGCGGTAGATCAATGTTTGATAACATTTCACTGATTCGAGATGTATTAGAAGTTTCAAAG
>NW_024877577.1:0-1668 GCF_018340385.1 Cyprinus carpio
ATCTGTTCAAAGACTTGAAAATGTTTCATTTATGTAAATAAATCAAAAATGCATATACATTCATTCTTTTTCATAAACTTTAATAAAGCCCAATATAGTAATTATGCAAAAACTATCATCTCCGAAATACCATTACGTTTTTTATCTTATTTTAATAGTATTGACAACATATTTCTCAAGTTATCACGCATTACTGAAAAAGTGAAGAAGGGACACTATATTTGTTATCTATTTTCATGTTGTGCGTATAATAATTTACTTGAAAAGAGACACGTCCATTGTTTAACTGCATCATCTACACAAACCATTGTGCTTGGACCCCTTATGATCACCTGGACTTAAACCACATTGTTTCAGTTACCTTCTGTGTCTTTGGCCACAACGCTTCAGTGACAGGAATGTGAAATAGCAAACAGGGGAACAAATAAAAGGCATGACTTTATTTGCATCCAGCTAGCCAACTCTATTACAGGTGTTCCACAGCCAAGACTCTTATTAGAATAGAAAATAGCAAGGGTTCGAATAAATAGTTTATTAATCATTTAATTTCACTTTCTTAATGAATATTGTTCTGTGTATGTGATTTCAAAGTCTTGATGCTTCGGATTAACCCGTTAATTGCCGTATCCCTTAAAACCTGAGTGCCAGAGGATTACTGTAAATGCATGTGCCCGCTGGGCACAGTTTACCTGATGCCACCTGATGGCTTGATGGTGGCGTTTGCGCTGATCGCTGGCTTGTAGCTATATTTAGGCTCGCTGCTTGCAGCTATAAGGATTATTATTATTATTATTATTTTTTTTATTTTTTTTTAAACCTTCCGGGGTTTTTGGGAGGCCTTAACATACTCAAAAAACTCTTGAAAATTGGCACACACATTGGAACCTGCGGCCATCAGGACGGCGCGCAGAGGCTGGGACCCGGCGTGGCACAGGGGCTACGGCGCCCCCTGGAACACAGTCAGAAATCTTGAACCATAGCTCACACATACTTGCATGTATTTATATGAAACTCTGTACACTTATAGATCTCATTGGAGCGAACAACTTTGCGGCTCTATGTCATAGGCTCCGCCCAACAGGAAGTCCAGCTATTCAGGGCTGTTTAAAAAAAAGCATGCTCTGGAATTTGAAATACTCCTCTGAGGTTTTCCACCCGTTCTCCACTGAGAAACTCGGTGAACATGATCTCAAGACATTGGGGATGAAAAATTGCCAGGGGATTTTTGATATCTCGAACGGTTTGTCCGTGGTAGGCGTTGAAATTAGGGCAAAAAATGAGAAACAGGAAATGTCTAATAACATCCACATACATTTTCTGATTTAGATCAAACTTCATCGGATTGTTTGATGTATGATGCCGATCGCATAGATGTGACTATTAGGAGTCAAAGTTATAAGCGCCACCAACTGGCAGCAGGAAGTGTGTCATTTTCAAAATGCTTTGAATTCAGCATCTTATTTTCACTCGATTTGCTTTAAACTTCTGGTGATTTTGAGGCAGATAAAAATGCCTGGGAAGTACATGAAACTCAAAGAAACACATATCAGTATTAATGATATTGGGACAAATGGCAAAAAGCACATGAAAGAGCGGAGGAGCCATTCTATAGCGCCCTTTTTATTTGTGTCAAAAAGTGGGTGGGTTAGTTTTAGCTACAGACACCAA
>NW_024877578.1:0-1554 GCF_018340385.1 Cyprinus carpio
AAGAGTCTTGCTGGAACCCTGTAATAGAGTTGTAGCGATGCAAATAAGTCATGCCTTATTTGTTCCCGTTTGCTTTCACATCCTGCATAACTGGCAAAGAATAGAAGAACTGAAACAATGTGGTTTAGTCCAGGTGATCATAGGTCAGCAAATGGTTTGTGTAGATGATGCAGTAAACAATGACGGTCTCTTTTCAAGTAATTATTATAACGCACAACATGAAAATAGATAACAAATATAGTGTCCCTTCTTCACTTTTTCAGTAATGCGTGATAACTTGAGAAATATGTTGTCAATACTATTAAAATATAATTACTATATTGGGCTTTATTAAAGTTTATGAAAAAAGAATGAATGTATATGCATTTTGATTTATTTACATAAATGAAACATTTTCAAGTCTTTGAACAGATCTGAAGTATTGTGTCCTGTGCTCATCGATGATAACATTACAGGCCCTTCTTTTTGAACAACATATGAAAGGCCAATATTTTTTTGATACATAAACTATATAATGATGAATACAACAGTTATTTCATAATATTTATTGATTAAATCATATTCTGTATTGTAAAGAAGAATTTTATGATTAACAAATTATCATTACTAAAAATTAAACACTAATTTAATTCATAGTTTATTTTTCTATAAATATATTGTTTTTTTTTTTTTTTTTTTTTTTTTTCAGTTTAGGATTTACATTTTAAAAATGAGCCTACTTCAAACATTTTAAGCAGTTTAAACAAAACCAGCGAATATTTATTATAGACCCTCACTAGTAAACTGTTCCATTATCTAAAAAAACAAATTTATTATTATGAAAATAAAGTGTGTACACCAGTTGGGAACTGATCTATAAAGAAATTAAGCAATACTAGTTTAATAGAGCATGTTTTAGGTTTATAGGTGTTTAGATGCAGAAATTTAATTTAATTAAATATAGATTAATTTTGTTAGAGCAAAAAAAACAAAATAATAATAATACTAAATAATAATAAATACATGAATACATACAAAAAAAAGCAGCGCAAGACTTAATGATTTTCTGTTTTTATATAGATTAAAATTAAAGACAGAAAGCAGCTGGTAAATGCAGTCACTTAATATTCAAACCAGTATCATGATACACTTCAGATTTATTTCTCAACTGTTTATGTTCACGGATTGTTTTCGCTTTATATTCAGCCAAGCTATTATGTATTTTGAAATAACCTTGTTCTTGATTTGTTCGTTTCTGCCAGAATCAGCATCCTCTGAGCTCGAGATCGACAGTTATTCTGCCCAGACAGCTCCCCGCGCCGTCAATAGTCTTTCAATTTTCACAATCAAACAGCTCACAAATCTTGAATTTAGCTCTTTGTTGTGTCTCTTAATGGGTGGAGTGTGTGCATTCATGCGGTAATATGTAATCTTTTAAACAGCTCTTAAAAACTATAAATGCTTTATTGTGAGACTGCACGCTACGATGCAGCGGTGATTTTCCTCTGGTCTTTCATACTGCTCCTGGCCAGACATCACTATTAATGAGATCTGAGCCGGTAATAATAACATATG
>NW_024877579.1:0-1917 GCF_018340385.1 Cyprinus carpio
TGTATCGGGATATAAAATTAATTACTCTAAAAGTGAAGCTTTCCCAATCAACATGACGAACCATTATATAAGTCTGCTTCCAGTTCAATTTAAATGGTGTACGGAGGGCTTCAAATACCTGGGAATCACTATCTGTAGCACCTGTGACGAATATATATGAAGAAAATTACGTCTCTTTGCTTACTAAATCTAAAAAGGAGTTATTGAGATGGATGACCTCCCTTTATCACTGATTGGCAGGATTAATACAATAAAAAATGAATCTATTACCCAAATTTATTTATTTATTCCAGTGTATACCACTGAAGGTTCCTTTGCTATCCTTTTTAAGGAATTAGATAAATCACTTACTTCCTCCTGTGGCACAACAAAAACACCGAGAGTCAAACTCCTTACATTACAGGCGCCCTATTCCAAAGGTGGCTTTGAATCTCCCAAATTTTAAATTGTATTATATGGCTGCAACAACTTTCAAGGCATCTGTGGATGTGGTTTCACTGCAGAGCAGATGAAGTAAAATGGATGTCAATTCAACAACATGAATTACAGGACAATCCATTAACAATCGTATCCATTTTTGGAATCTAAAAGAAACTAAAAACAATCACTAAAACTCCAATAATTTCTGCTACATTTAACTCTGGCAGCAATTACACGTATCAGTTGGACAAAACCCAAAATTATTGGTACCACCCTCACGAACAATCCCAATATCCCAGCAGCCTTAGCGGATGGAATTTACAAAACTGGTGAGAAAGTGAGTAAAAATTGTTAAAGTGACCTTATACTAATAATGTCTTTTAAGTTTCAGCCAAATGTTAGAAATTTATGATATAGATAAAAGTAAATCTTTTTTAAATATTTACAAATTAGAAGTTGATCAAGAGTCAAACTAAAGATAAGCCCACACAGACCGAGGGAATTTGGTACTTGAAAAATGCATTTTCAACCTAAATGTATTAGAATTAAAGGTTTAATATCTACAGTGTATAAAACCATAATGACAACTTACCGCTTATGCCAGATATACAAATAAAACAAGGTGGGGAGTCTGAGTTTGGGGTGTACTTACACACAGAAGAGAATTGGTACAGATTATTGAATTGGCACAAACAAAATTTCTAAACACAGACAAATTAAATTCAATATTTTCCATAGAACATATTTTACGCCATATAGGTTAAGTAAATTAGAAATGACATATCTGATCAATGTCAAAGATGCACCATCTCTGTCGGAACTCTTGTGCACATGCTATGGAGTTGTACTTGTTTGCTCGCTACTGACCTCATATTATCGCAGTAACCTCTCGGTTTGTGGACAGGTTCTGACGCCGAATTTAGGGATTTGGTTACTGGGGGATGTAACCTACTGAAGGTGGTAAACTCAAATATGAAGCATTTTGTGTTACTAGCAGCAACGGGCTGCCAAGAAGATATATCCTGAAAGATTGGAAGAAGCTCATCTCCCCAGCCAAAAACATTTGGGCCTATTGAACCCCTGTCGTACTGCACACCAGAAAAAAATCTACATTCTATTCTGAGGAAAACTAGATAACTGATTTTGACTCCTTTTTTTCTGAACATTCTGACCCAACTTGACATGACCACAGACTAGATGTAAATCTATGTTTATTACTGTTTATCTTTATCCTTTATGATTATTTAATATTTGAGCTTTGGGGAGAGAGTTTTTTTTTTTTCTCTGTTTTTGTTTTGTAAAAAAAAAATTAAAAACTATAAATAAAAAGTGTAAAAACAAAAAAGAAAAATCCTAATTCCTTTTTAATAAATATAGGGATAAAAAAATATTGTAAGAAAAAAACAGCATATACTGTATGTATATAGATGCTTATACATGTATACTGTTTATGCCCTAATTTCTAGGGCTGTCAAATGATTAATCACGATTAATCAC
>NW_024877580.1:0-1872 GCF_018340385.1 Cyprinus carpio
TTTTTGAATATGTTTGTACAAATTCTTAACCGCTTCTTAAATAAATAAAAATTAAAGTGACCGTGTGGAATGTTTATTTAGAAATGCTCGTTATCTACAACAGACTTATTAAACCAATTAAAATGTCATGAGAATAAACACAATCATGTTGTATTTGCAAGAGTCGACCATTTTTGCATTTTGTATGAACTCTTAAAATGTTTCAACAAAGTTCATGAAGTTGATGTCACAAAAAACAGGCTACTAAATGTATTTAAAGGGGGCATCAGAATATGTGACCCCATTGTTATGTACAGTCCCCACAGGTAAAAATCTAGCATTTCCAGGTAAACTTATATGTCCTGTCAAAACTTATTGTCCTTTTTTTTTTTTTTGGTGGTTTCCACCACAAAATTCATCTATAATCTATATACATAATCTACTATACATGCATACAACTACATATATACACACACATGTATATCAATTTTTTGAATGTGAGGTAATATCAGGTTAACAGCACCTTTAATTAAACAAAAAAACTTAAACACTCATAATTATTAAGGCAGGGGATGGTGGAGATTCAAATGGACACGCCTGCACAGCTGTAGGCTTTCTCATGGGGTAAGGTCTCCTTGAATAATGCTTCCAAGATATTTAGGGTGAATATCTGAGATACAGTAAAAACATATAGCTAGCTGTGATTACATATTACTGTGTATGTCCCTCTCTGAAGAAAGATGTACCATGCATGGAATGGGGCCATCAGAATGATCAGAGCACCTGCTAGATGGACTTATTTTAAAATTAGCCAAGGTATCGATTGTCTTTGTTTTTCCCTGTCTTACCTTTTGTTCCTCCCATAGTATTCTTTCTCCCCACAGTGTTGGCACAGCTCGCTAAGGTCAACTGGTCACCATTGGACCAAAAAATATACATATTGAAATACAACACTAAAAATGTATCAAGAACTATATGAAGAGTTTATCATCATTTAAATAATGTCTCAGTCATGGGAAAAAAAATAAGTGGTTCCACATGAAAGTAGTCAATGAATTGGAACATTTTGGGAGAAATTTGCACAGTTATACCGCCAAAAAATGTCAATAAATGCTTGATCTGCATTTATTCTATTTATTCTCTGACTTGTAAGGCTTAAGGCTTTAACTGCTTCTTGTGTGATGTTAGCCTTCCATGAACAATTATAATCGCTGTTGCATTTTGAAACCAAAATAGGCTATTCTGCAAAACAACTGCATTGTTTATTCCTCATGATACTTTTTAAGTTTAATAAGCCTGATGAGTAATCAGCATTTCAACAGAAACATTCCACACAGTCACCTTGTATTTTTTAACAAACGGATAAGTAATTGTACAAGCAAATTTGCAGGAGATGGATAGTTTTGTTTTTGAAGAAATAATTTTTTTCCCTGTTTTGGAACAGACAGGAAGACAGGAAGATGCCTGCATTTTTGTTCACTTTATTTTGTTAGTCTATGATAGTGTTTCTAAAGTCGCACCTGTTTTGTTTGTTGTTCATCTCTAAAGCTTGTGATGTGGCATTTAGTGAAAATGACCGAACGCCCCACAATAAATGAAAATGAATTGTACTTTTGTTGCTGATATTCATCTGTTGCATGTTGCTTCTCTTGCTCCTTCACTGGGCCAGAGCAAAACTGAACAAGAATATAGGTGTCATCCCTGTCTGTTCCAAACAGGCTTCCATCTCATACAAAAAGCATCCCGCAACATCATTACTACCTTTAAAACTGATACTATAATACACACACACACACACAATAAAGAGAAAAAAGGAATTCTACTTCAAGCATTGTCTTCTTTACAGTTTGGGTATCTTTTAATACTGATAGAATAATAATAATAAGTACAACA
>NW_024877582.1:0-1979 GCF_018340385.1 Cyprinus carpio
TACTCATCAAATAATTTTTATATACAAAATTGTGTGTGTGTGTGTGTGTGGTTATATATATAAATATATGAGAGAGAGAGAAGGAACTGCATGTTGCTGAAGGAGTTCTGATAAAATTTGCATTCACTCTGCCATGTGTCTGTATAAGAGCCCATTGAGAGTCTTGCATTTTTCTGTCTTCTCGTGCATTTGTCTTCCGTGGACAACAAACCTTTTTGGTTACTTGAAACCTTACAAATATTGAAGAAATCACGATTTGGAACGAGTTCTCTTGATGGCTAAAGAGTCATCCTTTGGCCTTCATTTGGACAACCTGCTGTCATGGGTTTCAGTCACTTAGAGAGCCAGTTAAAAAGGTTTTGTCATATAATTAAAGAATTTAGCACCAGGTGCCAGATTAACACATAGAACTATCTGGGGTTCTCTTTTTGATGAAGTTTTTTTCCAATTGCCTCATCTTAAGCTTTTCTTACTGTGCTCTCAGGAATTGAAATTGTCTAGCACACCCCAGCAGAACTAGCCCAGAAATCATGCCCCCTCTAACCCCCCAACTGACCTTCCTACTCTCCTGTTAGGATAACTTAAAAATGAGACTAAGCAGTGACGCCAGAAATTTTGGAAGGTGTAGGTTGTTCTCTAATTTTGCTCTTCACTGTACAACACTTTAGCGTTATCAAAATTTGTGAGCAAGTCCTTAAGAAAGCAGTTTATGTTTAAAATGAAATCACTCAAAATCCACCCGCTATGTTACCTTAAGAAGGCATTTATTAATTTTTCACAAAAAATGTGAAACTTAACATAACCCTGGAAAAAGGAAATACTTTACAGCTGGAAATCTGAGGATGTTGCTTCCAGTTTATGCGCTACAACAATTCCTCCGTGCCACTGCATGGCGTTGTGTCAGCTGTCTGGGATGGATGGTTCTGGCACCCTAGCGACAACGCCAGCGATTTGCCTGCCGCACCGATAACATAAACACTAATCATTAATGACACAATCCCACAAAGGCGTCCATTTATGTATTAAAAGAAAAAGGACTTTTTCACATATGAACCAAGAGTGAAACCTGGGCCATTCTAACCTGGGGAATGAAGGAAATCCTGGTTCTTACAACTTTCACACCCTGCTCACATACTTTATACGGGGTTAACAATCATCCTGGGGGTGCGGGGTGGGTGTATTCATAAAATCATTCACAATGTAAATTGATAAACCCAGATTAAACATTAGTTGTGTTGCTTTGAAGTGGCACTGTGCAGGACCAATCGGTTTGTGACATCAAAGTAAGTGAGGAGTTGATTCGAAGCATACAGAACCATAGAGCTCATAGTGGTCGTGGTACCTTTGATGTCAAAAAAACTGACTGTTTGAACACGAGTCGCTTAAAGCCAAACACAGATTGGATGAACGCAGCAAGGACCTGTTTACCATAACGCTCTAGCATTGCACAAACCTCGGTATTTATACACTGCAGCCCTTACTAGAAGTTTTCCTGAATGGACTTTTTTTTTGGAAAATATAAGGTAAGAATCAAATGTCCCTTTCTTAACTCCAATTCATGCGTTGTCCATCATTACCAATATTTTTCTGCATAAAATACTGTTTATGGGTCAAAGACAAAAAAGGGTTTAACCATTAAAAAATAAGTGGAATACTGCTCTAAATTGTTGTTGCCCCCCCCCACAAAAAGTTTTCTGTTTAATTTAATTGCAATTTTGTTTTTGTTTTTCTGAGCAAAAATAAATATCATACATTTTCCCCTGATTTGCAGAAGACACCCACTAAAAAAGTCATTCAGTGTAACAATCTTGTCAGGCATATTTACAACAAAAATCAATTTATGACATATTAAAAGACTAATTACTTTCACCACAAATACTAATGAGTTGTAATTTTACACTTTTAACATTTGCCACTATCCTAGGTTTTGCCCATTTGTCAGTAAGATTTTTTACTCATTTAAAAAAACAATAAAATTT